>NC_062518.1:51543836-51742202 GCF_022655615.1 Tachysurus fulvidraco
GTAGCAGTAAGTGTGGTAGTATTACTGAGAGTAATGTAGCAGTAAGTGTAGTAGTATTACTGAGAGTGTTGTAGCAGTAAGTGTGGTAGTATTACTGAGTGTTGTAGCAGTGAGTGTGGTAGTATTACTGAGTGTTGTAGCAGTAAGTGTGGTAGTATTACTGAGAGTAATGTAGCAGTAAGTGTAGTAGTATTACTGAGAGTGTTATAGCAGTGAGTGTGGTAGTATTACTGAGTGTTGTAGCAGTGAGTGTGGTAGTATTACTGAGAGTGTTGTAGCAGTGAGTGTGGTAGTATTACTGAGAGTAATGTAGCAGTAAGTGTAGTAGTATTACTGAGAGTGTTATAGCAGTGAGTGTGGTAGTATTACTGAGTGTTGTAGCAGTGAGTGTGGTAGTATTACTGAGAGTGTTGTAGCAGTGAGTGTGGTAGTATTACTGAGAGTAATGTAGCAGTGAGTTTGGTAGTATTACTGAGAGTAATGTAGCAGTGAGTGTGGTAGTATTACTGAGAGTGATGTAGCAGTGAGTGTGGTAGTATTACTGAGAGTGTTGTAGCAGTGAGTGTGGTAGTATTACTGAGAGTGTTATAGCAGTAAGTGTGGTAGTATTACTGAGTGTTGTAGCAGTGAGTGTGGTAGTATTACTGAGTGTTGTAGCAGTGAGTGTGGTAGTATTACTGAGTGTTGTAGCAGTAAGTGTGGTAGTATTACTGAGAGTAATGTAGCAGTAAGTGTAGTAGTATTACTGAGAGTGTTATAGCAGTGAGTGTGGTAGTAGCAGTGAGTGTGGTAGTATTACTGAGTGTTGAAGCAGTGAGTGTGGTAGTATTACTGAGAGTGTTGTAGCAGTGAGTGTGGTAGTATTACTGAGAGTAATGTAGCAGTAAGTGTAGTAGTATTACTGAGAGTGTTATAGCAGTGAGTGTGGTAGTATTACTGAGTGTTGTAGCAGTGAGTGTGGTAGTATTACTGAGAGTGTTGTAGCAGTGAGTGTGGTAGTATTACTGAGAGTAATGTAGCAGTGAGTGTGGTAGTATTACTGAGAGTAATGTAGCAGTGAGTGTGGTAGTATTACTGAGAGTAATGTAGCAGTGAGTGTGGTAGTATTACTGAGAGTAATGTAGCAGTGAGTGTGGTAGTATTACTGAGAGTAATGTAGCAGTGAGTGTGGTAGTATTACTGAGAGTGTTGTAGCAGTGAGTGTGGTAGTATTACTGAGAGTAATGTAGCAGTGAGTGTGGTAGTATTACTGAGAGTAATGTAGCAGTAAGTGTGGTAGTATTACTGAGAGTGTTGTAGCAGTGAGTGTGGTAGTATTACTGAGAGTAATGTAGCAGTGAGTGTGGTAGTATTACTGAGTGTTGTAGCAGTGAGTGTGGTAGTATTACTGAGAGTAATGTAGCAGTGAGTGTGGTAGTATTACTGAGTGTTGTAGCAGTGAGTGTGGTAGTATTACTGAGAGTGTTGTAGCAGTGAGTGTGGTAGTATTACTGAGAGTAATGTAGCAGTGTTGAAGGTGGAGTAGAGGGTGTAAGAGATTTAGAAGTATTAAAGGTAAAGTAGATGTCAGAGCAGAGAGTGGAGGAGTGATAAAGGTTCAGGTGTAGTAGTAGTAGTGTGGAGGGTGTAGAAGCTCCACCTATGGATGCCGGAGCAGGCGATGCAGAGCGTGATGCCCAGGTTGATGCTGGCCCACCGAGGCTCCGCCTCCCCACAGTCACAGCAGTTCTGGTTCCCTCTGACTGACAGCAGGCGGTGTAGAGGAGTGTCAGTGCGACCCGAGCGACACTCACCCAGAGAGTCCAGACTGCCCAGAGACGCTGACGACTCACGCTGCAGCCTCTGAATACAGAGGAAAACGTTTACAGATAACACCTTCACAGGTAATACCATGTGCTCAAGTGTTGAATGTGTGTGTGTGTGTGTGTGTGTGTGTGTGTGTGTGTGTGTGTGTGTGTGTGTGTGTATGTGTGTGTGTGTGTGTGCATATCTCTCACAGTCACAGGTTCCTCTCCGTTCTCTCTGTAAGCTGTAGCAATGCTGTTCTGTACAGCTTTGGTCCAGAACTGTCGCAGTTTCTCTGAGTCAGCCTGCAGAATGCAGCTCCTACACACACACACACACACACACACACACACATACACACACACACACAGGTATATTCAGGTTAAAGAGCACAGTTTATATACTTTCTCCAACCATTATACAGTTATCGCTCTCTTACAAACACACACACACACACACACACACACACACACTCACTTGTTTGGAGAGACGACCTCAAAGCAGAAACGCCGCTCCACATCCTCACACTGTTTAATCGTGCAGAGACGGAGATCTTCAACCACTACAGTGAGGTTATCCTGACACACACACAGTCAGAACGCACTTTAACACAACCATTTTAGACCTTGTGTGTGTGTGTGTGTGTGTGTGTGTGTGTGTGTGTGTGTGTGTGTGTGTGTGTGTGTGATGATGTTCTGCACACCCTGAATCTCTTCTGATAGACAAGCTGATTGCGCTGAATGGAGAACCAACGCCTGAAAATAAATAAATAAATAAATAAATTACTGACGCTGTTGAGTAAAAAAGAGTTTATAAGAAGTGGAATGTAACATGAGGGAGTGTGTACCTGGCACTCTTCAGGAGGACCAACACAGGATGGACAAACAAAAGAAAGAAACAAACAGTAAAAAGAAAGAGAGTGATGGTGAAACTGAAAGAATAAATGATTTCAAATTAAAATAGTGAAAAACAAACAAAATGAGATGAAAAATAAACAGAGTATTCTAAAAGTACAACTGGAAATTATGGTAACTAAGACACAGACTTAAACTTACACAGACAGACAGACAGACAGACACACAGACAGACAGACAGATAAACTTACACAGACAGACAGACACACAGAGAGACAGACAGACACACAGACACACAGACACACAGATAAACTTACACAGACAGACACACAGACACACAGAGAGACAGACAGACAGACAGATAAACTTACACAGACAGAGACACAGACAGACAGACAGATAAACTTACACAGACAGACAGACAGACAGACAGATAAACTTACACAGACAGACAGATAAACGTACACAGACAGACAGACAGACCGACAGACAGACAGACAGACAGACAGATAAACGTACACAGACAGACAGACAGACAGACAGTTTGTACCTGTTCCAGGTTTTGAAAGCATTACTGGCTCGTTTGAAGAGATATCCTTCCATCATCACTCCATCCTCACAGTCCACACTGACCTGCTGCCCACAGTCCTCAGAGGACAGGTCCTACACACACACACACACACACACACACACACACACACACACACACACACACACACACACACACACACACACATGTGCCCCTACTGAGAATACTACAGAGAGAGAGGGAGAGAGAGGGGGGGGGGGGGGTCTTACCTGTAGTGCAGCCTGGAGCAGAATGATCATTAGACCAAAAAGAAACAGAAGATTAGTTTAAATACACGAAAACACCAAAGCAGAATCAACATTTCAGTTAACTGTGTGTGTGTGTGTGTGTGTGTGTGTGTGTGAGAGAGAGAGAGAGTGTGTACCTGCTGCTGGATAGCTGAGTGTTTCTGTTCCATGTCTCTCTTCTCCTTTGCTGAGTCAACGACTAGCTGATCCAGCTGACAGACAAAGCAACAGTGTGAGTGTCTGTGTTCATGTGTTGTGTGTGTTTGTGTGTTTGTGTGTGTGTGTGTTTCTGTATGTGTGTTTGTGTGTGTGTGTGTGTGTGTGTGTGTGTGTGTGTTTGTGTGTGAGTGTGTGTGAGTGTGTGTGTGTGTGTTTGTGTGTGTGTTTCTGTATGTGTGTGTTTCTGTGTGTATGTGTGTGTGAGTGTGTGTGTGTGTTTGTGTGAGTATGTGTCCGTGTGTGTGTGTGTGTGTGTGTGTTTGTGTGTGAGTGTGTGTGAGTGTGTGTTTCTGTGTGTATGTGTGTGTGTTTGTGTGTGTTTCTGTATGTGTGTGTGTGTGTGTGTTTTTGTGTGTGTATGTGTGTGAGAGTGTGAGTGTGTGTGTGTGTATGTGTGTGTGTGTGTGTGTGTATACCTGTCCCCCGAGCTGCTTCATCAGTGGCTCTAGATCACTGAACAGTGTGTATCCCTGCTGGAAGAAGCTCAGATTGGAGTTCATGAAGGACAGCATCTGAAAATTAGAACAGATCCCCGACTTTAACTCAGACCCTTTTACCTCACAGTTAGTGATAATTAGATGAATCTGTTTGTTATTAAGACTCAGTTCACACCGATTTGAGAATCTCTAGTCTTTTCTTGGACTGAAGAACGTTGATCTGAAACACACAAGAAGGTTTCTTTAATATGACCCCATATGACTTTGTGTGACCCTGTGTGACCTCAGGTGACCTCACTGACCTGCAGTACGTAGTCAAGGGCGATGTGGCGGAAGCACTTCCTGGTCGTGGTGAGGATGTTGGCGGCCTCGTCCACTTCGTGCGGCTTGTTCCGGGGAACCTGAGCGTTTTTCACCAATGCCACTTCCTTCTCCTCGCTCGCTTTATCAAACTGTTTCTTCACCTCCTTAAACTTCCTCAGATCCCTAACATGGAATATCGTCCACAGGGCATTGAGCTCAACCTCTCACACTCTTCTACTGCAACTAATGGAGTGACAAAACAACACCACTCACTCTTTTACGAAGGTCTGAAGCTGAGATCTCACAGATCGCTGTGCCTGGTCAAATAAGATCTAGGAGGAAAATAAAGAGCGGTGTGTTCCTGTCCACCATGACAAGGTTTCTTACACAGGTGATTAAAAGGTGTTGGACAAACACACTCACTGTGTGATAGTTGTTCATCTCCTGCAGCGTCTCAGCAAAAGCAGCTAAACTGGACTGAGGAGAAGAAACAGAGACGATTATCAGGACATTAAACATTCCCGACACAATAAATCAGTGTTACACGCTGTAAACCCATCTACACTGATTTATAAAGTCCACATGATCCTGTAGTTAATTAGTGTAGAAGTGTACAGACGAGCTCTCTCTCTGTCTCTCTATATAAAATGCTCTAATACACTCTACTGCCCATGTTCTGCGAGCGTCTACTTCTGTACACAGACAGCGCACACTTTTAAAGGGACACCAGGGGGCGCTGTGTGTATTGTATCATGGTTCTCACCCCGATGACGTCGTCTCTGCTGGACTGCAGAGCTAAATCTCGGATCCCGTTAATAAACTGTCTGTTGGCGTGACTGTAAACTCGACCGGCGTCAATCATTCCGATACTCAGCTTAACTAACTGTAACACACACACACATACACACACACACAAATTATTTGTTTATCATAATTATACTGTTCAACATTTAGAAACTACATGAATTGTGCTTATATATATAAACGAAGAAGTTAGTGAAAAAACACAAGTTAAAAAGTTACAATGAGAACAACAGAAACAAGAAGAACAATAAAAATATTATATTATAAAATATTAAAAATATTAAACACTCACCTTGTCCAGTTTGGACTCCAGCTCTCCAACGTCACCCTCTACATCTTCTACAGCAGCCCTGCACATCATCATCATCATCATCATTATCCACAACCATCATTATCATCTTCACCACCATCACCTCTACAAACATCATCATCACGATCATCACCATCATATCTCCATGATCTTAGAAAAGGTTGTAGCTCATAAGTTATGTTCAGACCTACATAGGAAAAATATTCATGAACTGTATCGGTCAGGATTTCGGCCTCATAATAGCACAGATGGTGCTGGTTAAAGTGGTAAATGTCCTGTTACTGGTATGAGATCAGGGTTGTGTCTCTTTGCTGGTGTTACTGGAGCTTAGTGCAGCTTTAAACACCACTGATCTTACTACTACTGACCTGTAAACTGAATGGCTTTGTGCCACAGAGTCTGAGTAAAACTTTTTGTTATTATCCATCACACCTACAGCGATCAAAAGGTGCAGGATATTTGTTGGTACCTCAAGTACAAAAGTCACCAGCAGGGGGCAGAGCTTTTTCTCACAGAGCCCCACAGTTATGGAACAGACTTCCAAATAATGATAATGTTCGGGACTCAGACACAGTCTCAGTGTTTAAGTCCAGGATAAATACACATTTGTATAGTTTAGATTTTCTTAGATAAAGTAGCAGATCTGGAGGGTTCATAAGCACAGAGTGTTTGGTGAACTGGGATGTCTGGATGTTGTCTCCTTACCACCATCACAAGTCACTCAGGTTTACAGACTGTGGAGCGGTGGGATGCTTTACATCCCAGGAAGTCCTCATGTCTGTGTCACCTTCTGGCTCTAGCCTTTTAGTTATGATGTCAAAGCTAGCCTTGCCGAAGTCCCTGTCTGCACTTTACACACAATGTACATCGTCTTTAACCATAACAAGATTACAAGCTTACTTAATATTCTCTCTCTGTTAAACTACACATGCTACTCCTGAGCTCCCAGTGTTCCTTACTGATTCCTTTCTCCAGACCTGACCTCATCCATCCTGATGCTCTACTTCTGGTTAAGGACTCACTGCTGCTGAGGATGGCTCTGTGTTGTATACTACATGGTGATATATGTGACTTCAGGGGATAGAACCAATTAGAGACCATGCAGATGACTTTGGACTGCAATTGATATGAACTCTTATGCTCTCATGTCTCCATCAGTTGATAATTCCAACATGTAATGTTATAATCCCACTCTCAGTGTTTATAATGATTTATAATCCCACTCTCAGTGTTTATAACGATTTATAATCCCACTCTCAGTGTTTATAATGAATTATAATCCCACTCTCTGTGTTTATAACGATTTATAATCTCACTCTCGGTGTTTATAACGATTTATAATCCCACTCTCAGTGTTTATAATGATTTATAATCCCACTCTCAGTGTTTATAATGATTTATAATCCCACTCTCAGTGTTTATAACAATTTATAATCCCACTCTCAGTGTTTATAACGATTTATAATCCCACTCTCAGTGTTTATAATGATTTATAATCCCGCTCTCAGTGTTTATAACGATTTATAATCCCGCTCTCAGTGTTTATAATGATTTATAATCCCACTCAGATGTTTATAATGATTTATAATCCCACTCTCGGTGTTTATAACGATTTATAATCCCACTCTCAGTGTTTATAACGATTTATAATCCCACTCTCAGTGTTTATAATGATTTATAATCCCACTCAGGTGTTTATAATGATTTATAATCCCACTCTCAGTGTTTAGAATGATTTATAATCCCACTCTCAGTGTTTATAATGATTTATAATCCCACTCTCAGTGTTTATAATGATTTATAATCCCATTCCTAGTTTTTATAATGAGTTATAATCCTAGTCTCATTGTTTATAATGAGTTCTCTGTGTTTATTATGAGTTATAATCCCAGTCTCATTGTTTATAATGAGGTATAATCCCAGTCTCATTGTTTATAATGAGTTATAATCCCAGACTAAGATGAGAATGAAGTTCCCATCTGAATCTAGTTCCACTCAATGTGTCTTCCTCATTTCCTTTGAGTTTCCTCACCACCGTCACCTCTGACTCATTCATTAAGGATCAATTCAAATTTAAATTTGTCTCCTGAATTTGTACATGTATGTAAAGATTCTGTGTAACAATGTCCATTGTTCTATTTTGAACACATAATACTGAATTGAACCCCCACCATCATCATCATCATCGTTGGCCAAGACCCAACACTAAATAAAGCACCTACTTTATGGTACTGATCAGCTTGCTTTATCTTCACTGTCAGTGATGCATGCTGATAAAATATTTTATATACAGAGTCGACTCATTACTACTTCAGTTACAGACATTTCCTCCTAATACAGTCCTGTGCTAAACATCAGCACCATCCTGTTGTCTTTCAGCTGCAGTATTAATGATACTAACCCAGTGTTAACACACAACATCTCCTGTAGGACACCATCACATCCCATTACTACACCATTAACTGTATCAGTAATCAATCACCTGTTAATCCATCACACAAACCTTAATACAATAACTACATCCAAAACAAATATCATTTCATCTTAAGGTCATATATAAAATTAAATATGTCATATTTATACGTGATACCAGGCAACAAAGGCCATTTTATTCAGACCATGACAAAATAATCATGTGAATGATGACTAACACACAGAAACACACACATCACCGCAGGACAAAAGAGTTATATAAATATAATATATTATATTGTACTACATTATAGTCATATAACGACAGTGTAAACAGACCGCAGTGTGCGCGTGCACAGTCACTTACACCTACCGGAAACGGGGCGAGTCTTTCAGACACTCCTCAAAATCCACCTTCATTATCATTATTATTGATGATTTATTACCACTGAATCAATTTATTATTATTTATTATTGTTGCTGGGTGGCTGCAGGAAGAGAGCGATGGGACAAGCAGCTGATTGTGATGCTCATGGACCACAGAATAATAATAAGAGCCGAGATCAGGGCCGTGACGTCACACCAAAACCGGAAGTGAACTATGTTCATTTCAGTAATACGGATTTGATTCACATATTCGATTCTTCCACTAACTAATACAATTGTAATATCCGACAATTGAAATGTGTGTTTTATACATTAGTAACTTGTATTATTGCTAGTACATTGTGTTATCGCTGATTGTAGTTCGGTCACTGTAGATGTCGCCTTGGTTACGGCAGTTCATTGGACCGAATGCGTCAATAGAGCCGACATCTTGGAACGGGGACCCCGTCCTCTTTAATGCATCAGCGTCAATGTAGGCAAAGGGAAATAAAATCACCATAAATCGTCATGAATGCCATTTTCTAGTTTTAACTTAATGTAACGGGATACATATTATAGCGGGTTCTTTAAATAAATCCTGCTGTAATGTGAACGCGCATCCTATTGGCCTGTTACGCTGAGTACGAACTATCTGCAGCAGAGTCAGAAAGAACTGCTGTGGGTGAGTTGGTTCTGAGAGAACTGCTGGGGGTGAGTCGGTTCTGAGTGAACTGCTGTGGGTGAGTCGGTTCTGAGAGAACTGCTGTGGGTGAGTTGGTTCTGAGAGAACTGCTGGGGGTGAGTCGGTTCTGAGAGAACTGGTGTGGGTGAGACGGTTCTGAGAGAACTGCTGTGGGTGAGTCGGTTCTGAGAGAACTGCTGTGGGTGAGACGGTTCTGAGAGAACTGGTGTGGATGAGTCGGTTCTGAGAGAACTGCTGTGGGTGATTCGGTTCTGAGAGAACTGGTGTGGGTGAGACGGTTCTGAGAGAACTGCTGGGGGTGAGTCGGTTCTGAGAGAACTGCTGTGGGTGAGACGGTTCTGAGAGAACTGCTGTGGGTGAGTCGGTTCTGAGAGAACTGCTGGGGGTGAGTCGGTTCAGAGAGAACTGCTGGGGGTGAGTCGGTTCTGAGAGAACTGCTGGGGGTGAGTCGGTTCTTTTTCAGCTCCGTTTCATGGATATGGGTTTCATGTCGAATATCAGGCAATGCATGTAAGGGATTATACAAAGTGGACACTAATTAATTTTTCAGAATGTTTTCTGTTTATATTTCTTGGAATTTTTATACTTTTATTTCTGTTTGCATGAATGCACTGATATTTTAATGTGCGCCATTTTCCTATGTGCTCTCTAACCACGTGAAATGTTTCTAGAATAGATGGAGCTGTATCCTAACTGAAATGACTTACTATTCTCTCCTTTTCACTGCTCTGTGTGAAGAAAATAAATCTAATATCCACATTCTGTGCGTGTGTGCTGTTGGAGTGGGTCGGATCGGGCCAGATTAGACCAAAGGTCACATTAAGATTCATCTCCGTTAGCCAAGAATGCTGACTGAAGTTAGCATGCTAGCTGGAAATATATAGTTTATAAAAGTTATATATATAAATTATAATTTATTTATGAATATATAATCCATAATAATGTCAAATATACAATCTACAAACTGTCAAAAACTAATGGGTAACTAGCATGGATTAGCTGCAGTCATTAACCAAGGACTAAAACAAACTATATATTTATATATAAGAAATATAATTTCCTAACATTCAATAACATTCATTCATTTTCTACCGCTTATCCGAACTTCTCGGGTCACGGGGCCTATCTCAGGCGTCATCGGGCATCAAGGCAGGATACACCCTGGACGGAGTGCCAACCCATCACTGGGCACACACACACTCTCATTCACTCACACACTCACACACTACGGCCAATTTTCCAGAGATGCCAATCAACCTACCATGCATGTCTTTGGACCGGGGGAGGAAACCGGAGTACCCGGAGGAAACCCCCGAGGCACGGGGAGAACATGCAAACTCTACACACACAAGGTGGAGGCAGGAATCGAAACCCCCAACCCTGGAGGTGTGAGGTGAACGTGCTAACCACTAAGCCACCATGTCCCCACACATTCAATAACATAAAACACATTTTCACTTGTGAAACGTAATCCCTTGCTGTCTGGTTTTTAGATTTCGTTTGTTTGAACACCCAAACTATATAAAATACATCCTCACAATAAATGCATTTTTAATCATCCCACAAGTAAAAGTTTGTCGGAGGTACAGTAATAAAAAGTTGTACTACTGCTGCATGTTTCTGCTATAGTGTGTGTGGCTGTAGTATATATATACAGTACTGTGGTGACATTTAAATTAAATCAGTTATACCAGTCAAATATTCTTATTACCACAAACACAATATTAATGCAAACAATCCATTTAATACTAAATAAAACTAACATTTATTGATTTGGTCTTTGTGAATATTAGTTTATTAATGACTGCATATTATTTAAAGACTGGAACACAACTGACTGGAACACATTGTCATCTGTCCTTTTTGTGTTGGTAAATCTGACAAACATGTCTTCTGTGTCTCATGTCTTCACTTATGTCTGTGTTGTTACCTGAATCTATAGCTGTTTACTGCTCCACATATTCATATTTGTATCTGTATGTACATTTAACACACAAAAAAAAAAAACATTTAAACTGTTAACATCTATAAAACTTATTTTAGTTTAGAACTTCTTCACTGATTCCCGTGGGATTCCCGTGACCTGCGGGAATAAAATAATGAAAGAACATTTGAGTCTTTACGCATGCATAGGCCTAATTCGTGCAGTGCAAAATAAGTAATTTGCAGCTGTCACACTTTTTGTAATGTCATTATGTAGCATTTTATTTTAAAAATGGAGCATTTTTGCTAAGTAGGTCTGCCCCCAACTAAAGATATTTCTAGTGAACTAGTCGTACAGTATGTTAGCATATATTAAACTGATCAATGATAATATACTAAACCATCCTTTAATATATTAGCAGTAGCCAATATAGATAATATACTAAACCATCCTTTAATATATTGGCATTTCACCTCAAGCTCGCGCATAAAGCAATTGTCTCAAAGTACCAGCAAATTCACTCGCCATGGGGCGTGCACATTTTCATACAGACTAGCCTAAATAATTAGAGAATATTACCAAACTGAGTGAGCGAGTTTTATTTTATTATTCATACTAAAAATAATAATAACCTGTATATTACTCCCCATTCAGCACCTCCCATCAAAATTCTATGGCGCCGCCCCTGTGCTCTTGTCATGTAAATGACCACATCTGGTCTCGGAATATAAAAAACGGGCCTTTTTTCGTTTCTGTTTTTTGGTGATTTTATTTTTTTGTTATTCGAAATATAAAATGAAAATCAAACCATTTTTAAAATATTACTCATCTGTTTTTGACCATGAAAAAGAAAAACGCGTTGTATTTCAATTGTAATTTTTGTACGTGTGAATTTCTAGGGCATTTAGCACAATCAGCTTCCCCTAGACAAGATAACACCCAATCAGAGCCAGTCGGTGCAGCGCCCTTGACCTGTTCCACATCTAGCAGAACTGCTGAAGGGAGGTAATGCGGGCAGGCAGTCATGAAGATAAAACAACAACAACTCTGTGATACAGTGGAAGGTTTCCATTCAGTACCGATCTGTTTGACTCCAGTGATCAGGGATGCAGGTCAGAATTCAAAACTAAACTTGGCTTTGGGTTTAAGCTCAGGTTTGTATGACAGTAAGGGTGTCGTACGGCCAAGAAAAAATTAGTGCACTGCAGATTAAAAGACAGGAGCAAAATGTGGTGGATATTTGTTCTAACGCACACGATTTTGAGGGAAATGAATTCATTTTTGCAAAGGTGTCGGAACTCAGAGCCCGCCTCCGAGTAGACACATCGCAGGGTGACTCGAACTTTTAGACTTTTAGCCGAATATCGAATACTATTTAAATTTACTATTTAAGTATTTACTATAAAATTAACTATTTACATTAACTATTAAACAATTTATCTAAACTTTACTGTTACACTATAATTGATGCAAATTAAACAATGAGAAGACTTTCCAAACCTGGATGAGAATGAGCAAACTTCTTTATTGCCGCCAATCAGCCAACAATTCCATTGAGCTCAAGGAAAAAATTCTAAGTCAAAAGTAATCAAACAAAAACCCAAAAGAACCCATGCCACCCAAAAGAGTTCGAACACAAAAAAGCAAGCAAGAGCAAGAGCCCCCTCCAAAGGAAATCTCCTCAATATATACCCTGGCACCTACAGGTGCGTCTTCTTACGTCAATCCACCTGACCCGTCTGGGTTTTTTCCCTGACTCTACAGAATCGCGCCGTGACCCCCCTCATTTCCCCGACAACAAGTCTGCCTTTTGCCGAAAATCAAGTCTGGCCTTTTGTTTTTTTCTGTTGTTGTTCCCGCCGTACTTCTGCCTTATTATTTAAAAACATGCTGCATTGTCAAAACTGTTGTTAAAAATGTGCTCCAGAGAACTTCTTGTACTCTTCCCTGTCACGTATCACACAGAAGACACGTCTCATGGACCAATCTCCCAATCTCCCTTTACAATTACAATGAGTGAGTTTTCCTCTATCTTTTTCTATATTTTGTTTGTATATGATTTCCACTGATCATACACCTATATACGCGTGTGTGTATATATATATATATATATATATATATATATATATATATATATATATATATATATATATATATACACATGTGAATACGATAACCATGACATACACATAAACCTATGTATGAGATATTCACACACACATACATATACTATATCAATCACATCTCTCCCTACATATAAAGTGATCGATGAAGATATGCTATCACCTATGTTATATGAGTATTGAATTAGGATATAATTATGACAGGAGTTCATGATCATAGGTTAGGATTATGGGTTTTGATTAAAATAACCTTCTGGTTTAGAATCATCTGGATGTTAGTAGTATTCGACTGTTGATCAAAGTTTGTTTGATTATTATAAGTGTACTATTACTACATTTGCTGAGCCTTTGCATTTTATAATGTTGCTTTGCATATATGTGGAGGTCTGTTTATGCTGACTCCTTAAGCTTACTAAACCTATGAGCTGAACATTGTTATGATCTCAGTCTGTCCATGTCCAGACTGGGCTTGCACGCACATGCATATTTTAAGCCTAGTTCCCCTTAGACCCTCAATCTCAGATTCAGTAGGTCCGTCCAGCTGGTTGCTCCCTTCATGAGGCCTGTTTCAGCTGAACTCTTGATTTTCTCTTCCTCACACATTGTTGATCAGAGAGCTCAGACTGACTAGGCCTGATAGCACTGAGTCTGGTTACTTTTACTGTTTATGATTACAATAAACATCTTTTCTTGTTTACATCTGGCATACAACATCGCCTACATATGTCCTATAACACCAATTGTAATATTTTGCAAGGCTTAATACTTTACTTTGGTTATAGTATTGTAAGGAATAATACCTTAATTATTTTTACTAAGAATTTTCACAACAAAGGAAATAAATAAATACTTTATTGATGCCAGTTTTGTTGTGTCCATGTTCAGCATTGAATTTCTTTGTCATGTCACATTCCACAGCTCAGGACTTTGTAGTGTTTCATCAGTATTTCTATTTTCTCTATATCTCTATACTATGGGCAATATATTCATGAATGATAACAAAAAAAACATAAAATTGTGATTATTTATAAGGTTTTATTTTTCACACTAATGTTTCTATCTTCAAAGTAAATGATGATGATATTAAACCCATTTCTGCTCTCTGAAACACCCGAAGTCCTTGTTCATAAGCAGCTAAAAATTTAAGGTGTTGTTTTTATCCACACAAAAATAAAACTGTTTGTTTTCTGTAACTTTTCTAGGAATATATCGCCCCTAGAATTATAGAGAAAACAGAACTATTTTTAAAATACTTCAAATCCTTAATGTCCTGAGTGTCTACTTTCGTATAAGCTTCATATTAAAACGGAAGTGGAATGAGACATGACAAAGACATAAAATGAACTCATATCTCATGAACAACACAGGACAAGTCTTACAGCTGGATAACACTTCTAAAACTGAAACACAGCACAGGATTAGATATTATTTTTGGCCCAGCATCCAAAGACTTTTACAAACCATAAAACCCCATTTTTGGCTCACGGTACACTTGTCATTGCCATAACTGACCCTTATGTGCCAAATCCATATTTAACTTGAAATAGTAGCGTTTATTATTATATTATATGATATTGTATTATATTATTATCAACACTATTAATCATTACCAAACAATATAAGTTTTGAATTTTACTTCATGTAGGAACTGATCTGATTTTTTTTTTTTTTTTTTTTTCAAACAAGCAGCTCCATTGCAATTTTTTTGGCCTTTTGGAATTTGAACAGGATTTGAAGAAGCTTTCCTGTATTTTGGATGAAAAAGAAAATACATGAAAACTGACACACTCCAAAAGGTTTGTTGTGGTTTTAAAATCTATTAAAAACAAACATCTGGATCTGCAACTCAATTTATCCAGTGTGTGGAGGCTTTCGCCCTGTCATTTTTGTGTACAGCCTGTCAGACACACATTCAGTCAGTCAGACAAACATTTAGTCAGTCAGCCAGACAAACATTTAGTCAGTTAGTCTGTCAGTCAGTCAGACAGACATTCAGTCAGTCAGACATACATTGAGTCAGTCAGTCAGTCAGTCAGACACACAATCAGTCAGTCAGACAAACATTTAGTCAGTCAGCCAGACAAACATTTAGTCAGTCAGTCAGTCAGTCAGTCAGTCAGTCAAACATTCAGTCAGTCAGACAAACATTTAGTCAGTCAGCCAGACAAACATTTAGTCAGTTAGTCAGTCAGACACACATTCAGTCAGTCAGACAAACATTTAGTCAGTCAGTCAGACAAACATTTAGTCAGTCAGTCAGACAAACATTTAGTCAGTCAGTCAGACAAACATTTAGTCAGTTAGTTAGTCAGACACACATTCAGTCAGTCAGACAAACATTTAGTCAGTCAGTCAGTCTGTCAGTCAAACAGACACACAATCAGTCAGTCAGACAAACATTTAGTTAGTCAGTCAGTCAGTCAGACAGATACACAATCAGTCAGTCAGACAAACATTTAGTCGGTCTGTCAGTCAGACAGACACACAATCAGTCAGTCAGACAAACATTTAGTCAGTCAGCCAGTCAATCACACAGACACACATTCAGTCAGTTTGACAAACATTTAGTCAGTCAGTCAGTCACACATTTAGTCAGTTAGACAAACATTTAGTCAGTCAGTCAGACAGACACACATTCGGTCAGTTAGACAAACATTTAGTCAGTCAGTCAGTCACTCAGTCAGTCAGTCAGTCACACAGACACACAATCAGTCAGACAGACACACATTCAGTCAGTCAGACAAACATTTAGTCAGTCAGTCAGTCAGTCAGACACACAATCAGTCAGTCAGACAAACATTTAGTCAGTCAGTCAGACAAACATTTAGTCAGTTAGTCAGTCTGTCAGTCAGACAGACACACAATCACTCAGTCAAACAAACATTTAGTCAGTCTGTCAGTCACACATTTAGTCAGTTAGACAAACATTTAGTCAGTCAGTCAGTCAGACAGACACACATTCGGTCAGTTAGACAAACATTTAGTCAGTCAGTCAGTCAGTCAGTCAGTCAGTCAGTCAGTCAGACAGACACACAATCAGTCAGACAGACACACATTCAGTCAGTCAGACAAACATTTAGTCAGTCAGTCAGTCAGTCAGACACACAGTCAGTCAGACAAACATTTAGTCAGTCAGTCAGACAAACATTTAGTCAGTTAGTCAGTCTGTCAGTCAGACAGACACACAATCACTCAGTCAAACAAACATTTAGTCAGTCTGTCAGTCAGACAGACACACAATCAGTCAGTCAGACAAACATTTAGTCAGTCAGACAAACATTTAGTCAGTCAGACAAACATTTGGTCAGTCAGTCAGACAGACAGACATTCAGTCAGTCAGACAAACATTTAGTCAGTCAGTCAGACACACATTTAGTTAGTCAGCCAAACATTTAGTCAGTCAGTCAGACACACATTTAGTCAGTCTGTCACTCAGACAGACACACAATCAGTCACTCAGACACACAGTTAATCAGTCAGTCAGTCTGTCAGTCAGACACACTGTCAGACAGTTACTCAGTCAGTCAGTCACTCAGTCAGTCAGATACACACTCAGTCAGTCAGTCAGACAGTCATTCAGACAGACAAACAGACAGTCAGACAGACATATATTCAGTCAGTCAGACACAGTCAGTCAGACAGTCATTCAGACAGACACATATTCAGTCATTCAGTCACTCAGACACACAGTCAGTAACTCAGTCACTCAGACACACAGTCAGTCAGTCAGTCAGTCAGTCACACATTTAGTCAGTTAGACAAACATTTAGTCAGTCAGTCAGTCAGACAGACCCACATTCGGTCAGTTAGACAAACATTTAGTCAGTCAGTCAGTCAGTCAGTCAGACAGATACACATTCAGTCAGTCAGACAAACATTTAGTCAGTCAGACAGACAAACATTTAGTCAGTCTGTCAGTCAGACACACAATCAGTCAGACAAACATTTAGTCAGTCAGTCAGACAAACATTTAGTCAGTCAGACAAACATTTAGTCAGTCAGTCAGACAGACACACAATCAGTCAGTCAGACAAACATTTAGTCGGTCAGTCAGACACACATTTAGTCAGTCAGACAAACATTTAGTCGGTCAGTCAGACACACATTTAGTCAGTCTGTCAGTCAGACAGACACACAATCAGTCACTCAGACACACAGTTAGTCAGACAGTCAGTCCGTCAGTCAGACACACTGTCAGACAGTTACTCATCAGTCAGTCACTCAGTCAGTCAGACACACAGTGAATCAAAGTCAGTCAGAGTTACAGTCTGTTGTGCACTTCCATGTTATCACCATGGCCCTGTCCTTGTCACACAAAAGGCTTTTCCTTTTCTGGGAACCCAGGGCAATATAAAAGCAGTGACTGCACAGTCAGTCAGACAGTCATTCAGTCAGTCAGTCAGACAGACACACAATCAGTCAGTCAGACAAACTTTTAGTCAGTCAGTCAGTCAGTCAGTCAGACAGACATGCAGTCAGTCAGACAAACATTTAGTCAGTCAGTCAGACAGTCAGTCAGTCAGACACACAATCAGTCAGTCAGACAAACATTTAGTCAGTCAGTCAGACAGTCAGTCAGTCAGTCAGTCAGTCAGACAGACACACATTCAGTTAGTCAGACAAACATTTAGTCAGTCAGTCAGTCAGACAGACACACATTCAGTCAGTCAGACAAACATTTAGTCGGTCGGTCAGTCTGTCAGTCGGACAGACACACAATCAGTCAGTCAGTCAGACAGACACACATTCGGTCAGTTAGACAAACATTTAGTCAGTCAGTCAGTCAGTCAGACACACAATCAGTCAGTCAGACAAACATTTAGTCAGTCACTCAGTCAGACACATAATCAGTCAGTCAGACAAACATTTTAGTCAGTCAGACAAACATTTAGTCAGTCAGTCAGTCAGTCAGTCAGTCAAACAGACACACAATCAGTCAGTCAGACAAACATTTAGTCAGTCAGTCACTCAGTCAGACAGACAGACATTCAGTCAGTCAGACAAACATTTAGTCAGTCAATCAAAGTCAGTCATTCAGTCAGTCAGATAAACATTTAGTCAGTCAGTCAGACAGTCACTCAGACACACAGTCAGTCAGTCACGCAGACACACAGTCAGTCAGTCAGTCAGACAGTCACCCAGTGAATCAAAGTCAGTCAGAGTCACAGTCTGTTGTGCACTTCCATGTTATCACCATGGCCCTGTCTTTGTCACACAAAAGGCTTTTCCTTTTCCGGGAACCCAGGGCAATATAAAGGCAGTGACTGCTTTACTAAAAGATCCAGTTGCCAAGCTGAGTCCCACATGCCCTTCGGCTCAAAGACGACTGCATGTAAACATTAGCTCAGTTACTTTTATCAAGATATGGTAAGGGACGTGGCTGTATGTGTGTGTGTGTATGTGTGTGTGTGTGTGTGTGTGTGTGTGTGTGTGTGTGTGTGTGTGTGTGTGTGTGTGTGTGTATGTGTGTGTGTGTGTGTGTGTGTGTGTGTGTGGTGCAGAGTAGACACACACCTGAGGGGAACAGATACTGATATGGCAGTCCAGCAGATCATGACAGACCTCAAACTCATCACTGCCACTATGGAAAATGTTCTGTAATAAACAAACGAATCTTTAAGTCTGAATCCACACTGTGGGCGTGTCCTGTCCCACACCACACCCTCTACACAGGGTCTAGTTACCATGGGGAAGTGGATCTTATTCAGACCCTGGGTCTTCTGATAGTAGAGAACTCTTGGTATCTACAGCAACTATAATTATATAACTATAAATATATTATAATTATATTATATTAGTATATTAGCAACTATAAATATATTATAATTATATTATATTAGTATATTATATTATTAATTACTATTATATTAGTAATATAAAAACATATAAAAGCCCGCCTTGAATTCTATTGTAGACAGCCTCGGTCTGGAGAGTGTTTCTTGGTTTATAATCTTTGTATCTTTATAACTTTTACTTATTCTAATACTGTTTGATTATCTGAAGGACTTTTTATTTGTAATTTTCTTTTTAGAAGGCCTTGAAGACGACCCTTTGTTAGACGGGACTTCGAAGGACACCTGCATTCAAGGTAATACCAACTTTGTTAAACACACACACACACACACACACACACACACACACACACACACACACACACACACACACACACACATATACAGCCACGTCCCTTACCATATCTTGATAAAAGTAACTGAGCTAATGTTTACATGCAGTCGTCTGTGTACACATGGCTACTCTGAGCCGAAGGGCATGTGGGACTCAGCTTGGCAACTGGATCTTTTAGTAAAGCAGTCACTGCCTTTATATTGCCCTGGGTTCCCGGAAAAGGAAAAGCCTTTTGTGTGACAAGGACAGGGCCATGGTGATAACATGGAAGTGCACAACAGACTGTGACTCTGACTGACTTTGATTCACTGGGTGACTGACTGACTGACTGACTGACTGACTGACTGACTGTGTGTCTGCGTGACTGACTGACTGTGTGTCTGTCTGACTGACTGACTGACTGACTGTGTGTCTGAGTGACTGAGTGACTGTGTGTCTGTCTGACTGACTGACTGACTGACTGTGTGTCTGAGTGATTTTCTGACTGACTGTGTGTCTGTCTGACTGACTGACTGACTGTGTGTCTGAGTGACTGAATGACTGAATATGTGTCTGTCTGACTGTCTGTCTGAATGACTGTCTGACTGACTGTGTCTGACTTACTGAATATATGTCTGTCTGACTGTCTGTGTGTCTGTCTGAATGACTGTCTACCTGACTGACTGGATGTGTGTCTGACTGACTGAGTGACTGACTGACTGAGTAACTGTATGGCAGTGTGTCTGACTGACAGACTGAATGTTTGTCTGACTGACTGATTGTGTGTCTGTCTGACTGATAGACTGACTAAATGTGTGTCTGACTGACTAACTGACTAAGTAACTGTCTGACAGTGTGTGTGACTGACTGACTAACTGTGTGTCTGAGTGAGTGAGTGTGTGTCTGTCTGACTGACAGACTGACTGACTAAATGTTTGTCTGACTGAGTGAATGTCTGTCTGTCTGACTGACTAAATGTTTGTCTGACTGACTGATTGTGTGTCTGTCTGACTGACTGACTGACTGACTTTGTGTCTGCGTGACTGAATGTGTGTCTGTCTGACTGAATATATGTCTGTCTGACTGTCTGTATGACTGTCTGACTGACTGTGTCTGACTGACTGAATATATGTCTGTCTGAATGACTGTCTGACAGACTGACTGAGTAACTGTCTGACAGTGTGTTTGACTGACAGACTGACTAACTGTGTGTCTGAGTGACTGAATGACTATATGTGTGTCTGAGTGACTGACTGACTAAATGTTTGGCTGACTGACTGAATGTGTGTCTGTCTGACTGACAGACTGACTGACTGACTAAATGTGTGTCTGTCTGACTGACTAAATGTTTGTCTGATTGACTAAATGTTTGTCTGACTGACTGAATGTGTGTCTGACTGACTGGCTGACTAAATGTTTGTCTGACTGACTGATTGTGTGTCTGACTGACTAAATGTTTGTCTGGCTGACTGAATGTGTGTCTGACTGACTGACTAAATGTTTGTCTAGCTGACTGACTAAATGTTTGTCTGACTGACTGAATGTGTGTCTTATTTCCTCACCCTCAATTTGTTCCAAAACTGTACGAGTTTCTTTCTTCTGTTTAACACAAAAAATGATATTTTGAAAAATGTTGGTAATCAGACAGTTGGCAGCACCCATTGACTTTCACAGTAGGAAAAAAATATAGACTATGAAAGTCAGTGGGTGCTGCAACTGTCTGATTACATTTAGCCTTAAATGTTATATGTATATGGGACCTGGAGCACAGGTTTTAATTGCTTATAATAAATTGGAATGTTGATAACACATAAGCAGTCTTTAATAATGCTCTCAATTACATGTAGATGCATATTTTATGCATTAGTGAGTGTGGTGGTGCCTATGGGGTGTCGCTCTAGGATGGGTGCGTATGAGGCTGGGAGGGGAAGAAAAAATCACAGTATACTCACTACAAAAAAACTAGACTACACCACTGTATAAGACAATAGACGAGACGAGAGGAGCAAAGCAGGGAAAGTAAAGGGGAGGAGAGGGAAAGAAAATGCGACCACCTTTGTTGAGAGCCAAAAGAGTGTCGATATATATATCTAGAAAAGTTACAGACAACAAACAGTTTTATTTTTGTGTGGATAAAAACAACACCTTAAATTTTTAGCTGCTTATGAACAAGGACTTGGGGCGTTTCAGAGAGCAGAAATGGGTTTAATATCATCATCATTTACTTTGAAGATAGAAACATTAGTGTGAAAAAAAAACCTTGTAAATAATCACAATTTTCTGGTTTTTTTTTTGTTTTTTTTATCATTCATGAATATAATGCCCCTAGTAGGCTAGAGAAAATAGAAATAATGATGAAACACTACAAAGTCCTGGACTGTGGAATGTGACATGACAAAGAAATTCAATGCTGAACATGGACACAACAAAACTGGCATCAATAAAGTATTTATAGTGTAAACTGAAATGTTTGTAAGATGACGTTGGACATTTTTATATTTCCTTTGCAAAAATGAATTAATTTCCCTCAAAATCCTGTGCGTTAGAACAAATATCCACCACATTTTGCTCCTGTCTTTTAATCTGCAGTGCATTAATTTTTTCTTGGCCGTACGACACCCTTACTGTCATACAAATCTGAGCTTAAACCCAAAGCCAAGTTTAGTTTTGAATTCTGACCTGCATCCTTGATCACTGGAGTCAAACAGATCGGTACTGAATGGAAACCTTCCACCGTATCACAGAGTTGTTGTTGTTTTTTATCTTCATGACTGCCTGCCCGCATTAGCTCCCTTCAGCGGTTCTGCTAGATGTGGAACAGGTCAAGGGCGCTGCACCGACTGGCTCTGATTGGGTGTTATCTTGTCTAGGGGAAGCTGATGGTGCTACATGCCCTAGAAATTCAAGCATACACTTAGAGGTCACATTTGTTTGTGTGTGTGACTGAGAACGTGTTCTGTTCATATGCACTTTTTATGTTTATGTCATAGTTTTATTCAGACAAAGTCAGTGTTTACTATTTAGTGGATTTTTATGTGCAGTTCTAAGAAATAAGGAAATGGAATATGAAATACTGAATAAAAAAGCACAAAAAGATTTAGAAAACAATATATATGTTCAGAAGTCAGAGTACAGTTATGACAATGTTCTGGTGCATATCGTATCATCAGGACTGAGCTCATGGGATAGTTTTAAACATTACATCTAAAGAACAATGATGGTACTTAAACTGTGTCTGCAGTTCATCAAAAAAAAAATGCATTAAAGATTTCCAGTGGTTCCTAAAAAGAGTTTTATGTTTAAACATTTTTTTATTTTATTTTATTTAATGTAATACGTTGTCCCAAACAGTACCCATAAAAGAAGGCTATGTTGTGTTATGTTGCTGTTTAATTGTAATGTTCTGGAAGCCATTAAGCCGATACCCTTAATGGTCCATCAGCTTTTTGTCATTTATTTTGGTCATGTCTTTTCCATCATGGTCAGTAATATAGTATTTCCTTACAGTCAGTAAGAAACTTTTTTTATATAACTAAAAATGAAAGAAAGACTTTTCATCTTGGAAACTAACATCTTTTAAACATCTTTCCCAGCAAAAATGCTGTAGGTTTGTATTTATCTATGTTTGAGCGTCATCTGGTGGACGGCTGCCATCTTTGTTTTTAAGCTCCTGCCACCTTCTTCAACGTCAAAAAGTAGCGCCGACGACCAACTCACGACCCAAACGGAACTAGTTATAGTGTCCTTCCGGATGGATACATTGTGGTTAAGAGGACGGTGCATGTCGTAGGTCGCTCTGGACGATAAAGGTGAGGTAAGTGTAATAAAAATGTGAATTTAATCCTTATATTTACAACCGTATACGAATTTAAGCTAATGTTAATGAAATAGTTAAGTGCAGTAACTGGAACGAACGAACGAGCATTATAATCGTATAATAAAGTGTTTACAGCGTAAGGGATATTTTAAAAAGTGCGAATTACACGAATTACTTGAACATACAATGTTTTTTTCTTCTTTTAATGTTGCACGACTTGTAGTTTCGTCCCTCACGATTAAACACAACAAATTTCCTTATGCTAACGATGTTAGCATCGTTTCCTCATAAATACCCCAGTCAGCAAATTTCCTTTGGCCCAGATTTGGGCCAGATAAACAGCTGATCTGTGGCCCAGATTAGTTTGTGTTTGTCGGCCCAGATATGGCCCACGTCTCCTTTGCTAAAACTGAACCAAAGCAGCGCCACACGTCCACCAAGCATGAGCCAAATGTAATTTATGTGGCCCAAATATGGCACACCTCTTCTTTGAAAGAACTGAACCAAAGGAGTGCCATAACTCCACCAAACATGGGACAAATAATACAATTTAATGTGGCCCAAATATGAGCCTTATATGCAATTTTAGTATGATTGAGTTCTGTTAAAATCTAACAGCCCATGTGCCACACATGTAAAAGTCTGATTAACTTAAAAGGTAAATGAAACACTCAACAACAGATGTACTTAAAACAATTTACTTCAAAACATGTGTTTAAATAACCACAGCTTTAAGAGTAAACATAAGAATGCATTTAACAATGTATTCAACTCAGAGTAATAAAAATCACAGAAAAAAAAATACAAAAAAATCAGATTAACTTGTACAGAGACTTAAATTGAGTTGTGATGTGCCTAATGAGGGTCGGCAGTGTTTTGTTGGGCCTCGTGTTTCTTCATTCGCTCCCTCCTACCCCCCCCCCCCCCTCGGTCTCTGCAATAAATATGAATTTAAATAATGCTAGCAGCAATACAATATGGAAGTTAGAGCTGGAGGATAATGGGGGAAAAAATCATTTAATATAAATTTCCTCCTTTAATATTTTAATTGCAATAATTAACCACCTCTGATTGACCAAAAAAAATATTTTCCAGTATATTTTTGAAAGGAATTGCAAATTCTATTTTTCAATATGTGGGCTATAATAATACCATAATTTATTATGACAAATTATTTAGATTTTGTTTTTAGAATATATTTTTAGAATACTTTTTCACCAACTGGTTAAAATTTACACTGGATGTATTCTGCTTTAAAAAAGACGCATGACTTTCAGTGCATGAGACAGATTCCAAGGGACCGTCTGCAAAGTGCAAATCCCGAAAAGCGAATACTGTACTGTCACCAAATTCAACTCACACATCACTGATGTCCTGATAGTCATACTACAACACTTACTTGCGGGGAAATGTGTTTTACTTTTGGGGGAAATATTTTCATATAAAAAAAAACAAAAACATAAAAATTATACAAAAAGACATTTCTCCCAAGTTGACTGTTTTTAGTATTCGCTTTTCGGGTTTTGCACTTTGCAGACGGTACCTTGGTTCGCACATTTACATTTACAGCATTTGGCACACGCCCTTATCCAGAGCGACGTACATAAGTGCTTAAATCTCTAACACTGAATACATTAATGCTGGTTCACAAGTTACATACTTAAGATACCATGAGTTTAAAACATTTGTTCAAAGTTACAATGAAAAAGTGTCAAAGGTTTTTTTTTTTTTTTTTTTTTTTTAAATGCAAAGGATAAGGAAAGAAGTGCTAGTTGAAGTGCTTCCTGAATAAGTAGGTCTTCAACCGCCGCTTGAAAATAGAGACATACAGACGCACATAGAGACATGTATTTTGTCCACCGCTGAGGAAAGCTGATTTTGAGGAAAATTGGGTTGTAGCTGCCTCTCTACATTACTACGATAGAAAAGAGGTGTTATTTGTGTAGTAACAGCGTTAAGCTCAGGAGTTATTGACTTGGGAAACTCCAATCTGTGAATATGCGGCCAACTTTACTTAAGTACTGTTTATTTATAGCCAAAAACATCGGAATTTAAAACGCCAAACCAGCGGAGCCCTAGCGTACATTAAAGTGTATTGTTAAACTGAGGAAAATATTAGCTAATTTGACCCCTTCCTCAATTAAACTAATAACTAAACGCTTAATAACATGCAATATTGACACATAATGCTGCATAATTCAATTATATGACTGTAAAGTGCCATCACTTACCTGAACGTAGCTTACACAGTCGTGAGGAAAGCAGAAATGCCGCCCACTGCCCGAGTCTGTCACATTCGTGCCGTAGTCTCACACCACCTATAGAAGGGAAGATGCATAGCAACCTGAGGTGTGGGACAGAGGATGTCTACCGCACTTGATTTCAGGATTCCTGTGTTTTTCCATGTATAAGCCAAAGGTTTACCACAAGTCTGTGTTTCTCACTGTGTGCCATAGCTCAACCACATATGGTTCTCATGTGTTCATTGTTATCTGGGCCATATACCTCAAAATGAGTTGTGAACCAAGAGAGCATTTCCCGCCGATTTTAAAGTTATGGCAAAACAAATATGGCCACAATTTGGCCCATATCTGTATAGCCACGCCACATCTAGGCCATATGTGCCAGATAATACCCACATGTGGCCCAAACGTAATTGCTATCTGGGACGTGATGGATGATGTTGTGTTTTCAGTCTCTTCTCTTTTATCTATCTATCTATCTATCTATCTATCTATCTATCTATCTATCTATCTATCTATCTATCTATCTATCTATCATTGATTACAATTGTTTTTCGACGTTTGTTTAAAAAAAAATTATTATTATTAAAACTGTTAAAAAACGTGCTAACGGTTATCTAAGCGCACGAGGCGGTTAGGGGTGGAGCAGTAGGGTTTGGACCTGGGCGTATTGGGGAAGGTTTTGTATTATTTGTTGATTATTCGATACGTTGTAGTTTTACAGTCGTATGCAAAAGTTTAGGAACCCCTAACAATTTTCATTCATACATATTTGGGTGTTTTGGATCAGCAATTTAATTTTGATCTACTAAATAACTGAAGGACACAGTAATACTTCAGTAGTGAAATGAGGTTTATTGGATGAACAGTAAATGTGCAACATGCCTCAAAACCAAATTAGACAGATGTATAAATTTGGTTGATTTGAATACCTGTAATTTACCTGTAACTACTTAGCACTGATTTAACTGGAACACACATTTCCAAATTAAGCCTTGAACTTCATAATCAGGTGCATCCAATCATGAGAAAAGGTATTTAAGGTGGCCAATTGCAAGTTGTTGTTCTTTTTGACTCTCCTCTGAAGAGTGGCAACACGGAGGCCTTGAAACAACTCTCAAATGACCTGAAAACAAAGATTGTTCAACATTATGGTTTAGGGGAAGGCTACAAAAATAAGGGCGTCTGCTAAATGCTGTAAATGTAAAATGCAGGACCACAGTTCTATAAGTGTTTATGTATTTGTTTACAGTTCAGTGGGAATTAGACACGGTGTGAAATCAGTAGACGGTATGTCCGGGCGCGCGAGAGGAAAATCACGTGGCAGAGAGACTGGGGCCCGAGGCGAGGTAAGGATACACCATTTATACCGTTTTAAACTAATATTGATTGTTAAAGTTTCTGTTTCTGGGTGTGAATCATGAAAAGTGCTTTAGACAAACACAAGCTTTTAAATTAAAATTATTTTATTTTATTTATATATATTTTTTGTTATTCATAAACATGTGCTTGTGTTAAAATAAGTGATTTAGTTTTTTTACCCTCACAACCTCAACAAAACAGTTTTTAGAACATTGTATGTTCTATAAAAGGTGTAAATTAATATTAGATGTGTTATTGGTTGAAATTCATGATATGGTCGTATAGAAAAATCACGGTGTAGCTCGACCACCTTAAAAACGCACAAGCGATCAGGAGAAGACTTTTCTCCCTCCTGGAGAATGGATTTTTCAGCATGAATTTGTATCCAAAGCTTCTAACACACCATGTTTATGCCCAGCAACCACCTCTGCCTCAGAAGGAAGCTCAAGCCGTGTGGCCACTACCGCCTGAGAGAGAGCTCCAAGGGAGGGGAAGACAGAAATCTGCCCCCGTGGCGGCGGCAGAAGGTAGTTTTTAACTATCAAAGTATCCTGACGTTTAGCTGATCTCAGACATTTTTTCCTGTCAGGTTAAATAATTGTAATAAACATATTAATATGTGCTTATTAAGTACTAATAGATAGCCAATATTCTATAAATATTCATGCTAAAAAGCAACTAGTGAAATGACCATAAAATAAAGTGTTACTGTGCATGTTATGCATTAAACATGGTTAAACACACCAGCATATTCTTACAGGAGAAAAGCCATATCACTGCTCGGAGTGTGGGAATAGTTTTATTACACCAAGTAAACTCCAAATACACCAGCGCATTCATACAGGAGTGACGCCATATCACTGCTCGGAGTGTGGGAAGAGTTTTACGCAGCAGAGTAGTCTCCAAACACACCAGCGCATTCATACAGGAGTGAGGCCATATCACTGCTCGGAGTGTGGGAAGAGTTTTACGCAGCAGAGTAAACTCCAAATACACCAGCGCATTCATACAGGAGTGAGGCCATATCACTGCTCGGAGTGTGGGAAGAGTTTTACGCAGCAGAGTAGTCTCCAAAGACACCAGCGCATTCATACAGGAGTGAGACTGTATTACTGCTCGGAGTGTGGGAAGAGTTTTATTACACAAACCGATCTCCAAATACACCAGCGCATTCATACAGGAGTGAGGCCATATCACTGCTCGGAGTGTGGGAAGAGTTTTACGCAGCAGAGTAATCTCCAAAGACACCAGCGCATTCATACAGGAGTGAGACTGTATTACTGCTCGGCATGTGGGAAGAGTTTTACGCAGCAGAGTAGTCTCCAAACACACCAGCGCATTCATACAGGAGTGAGACCGTATTACTGCTCAGAGTGTGGGAAGAGTTTTATGCAGCAGAGTAATCTCCAAAGACACCAGCGCATTCATACAGGAGTGAGAGCGTATCACTGCTCGGAGTGTGGGAAGAGTTTTATTACACAAAGTAATCTCCAAATACACCAGCGCATTCATACAGGAGTGAGGCCATATCACTGCTCGGAGTGTGGGAAGAGTTTTATTACACAACGTGATCTCAAAACACACCAGCGCATTCATACAGGACTGAGGCCGTATCACTGCTCGGAGTGTGGGAAGAGTTTTATTACACAAAGTAATCTCAAAACACACCAGCGCATTCATACAGGACTGAGGCCGTATCACTGCTCTGAGTGTGGGAAGAGTTTTACGCAGCAGAGTAATCTCCAAACACACCAGCGCATTCATACAGGAGTGAGGCCATATCACTGCTCGGAGTGTGGGAAGAGTTTTATTACACAACGTGATCTCCAAATACACCAGCGCATTCATACAGGAGTGAGGCCGTATCACTGCTCGGAGTGTGGGAAGAGTTTTATTACACAAAGTAATCTCCAAACACACCAGCGCATTCATACAGGAGTGAGACCGTATTACTGCTCGGAGTGTGGGAAGAGTTTTACGCAGCAGAGTAATCTCCAAACACACCAGTGCATTCATACAGCACATACAGAAGATTGACCTTTTCCTGTCTTTGGAATATTTTATTTATAAATACAATGTTTAAACGAAAAAAAAGGTGTTGCTTATAAATGTATTACCTTCTTTTCAGACAGGTTTAAAATAAATAAAAAAGTCTGTCATGTGTGTTTTTTTTACATTAAACCATAAATCCTGTAATATTTTAAGCTCATTTTGGGGTCATTTGGTCAGAGATTCTACACGGACGTTATCATTGGTAGGACTACAGTCATTATCGCCTGTATTTTTTTGTCCTACCCGTTTTCATAAATTCCCAAATTCTGTGCAATGTATTGGATGCTAAATGTACTGTCCAATCATCGTCGGGATATAAGATAGTTTTAAACAATCCGAACGAAGGAAGGCGGGACGTGTCTGAATATGGGTAGGAAAACAAACATAAGAGTAACCGCGAGCACAAACACAGCAATGCCAACCTAGCCTTCTAAGTTGATGCAGCTCTTCACGTCCGCGCTTTTTTGTTGTTTTTCTCGGCAATATGGGGGTTCCAAAATTTTACAGATGGATATCCGAGCGATATCCGCGTTTGAGCGAAGTTGTGAAGGAGCACCAGGTTTGTGTTCGTAAATGATGCTAGTTAGCTTTAGCACTAGCATCCGGCTAACACTTTACCTCAGTCAGGGCTGTGTATGTTTACAGGTGTATTTACACATGGTTGGTGATTAATTTTAGCTAAAGAAGGCAGAAAGGAGAATAAATTCACCGTGGAAACATTCTGAAGTTTTAATTTCCAGCGCTTTAATTACTCAGTGAAGAGTAAGTAATTGTGGAACAATCCCAACTCGATGTGTGTTACAGCTGTAGGTCACTACATAGAGCGCGAGGGGAGGGAACTTTGTGCTAACCCCAGTGCTCATGACAGGACATAAGGGTCATGTAGTCTGTAGCTGTGACAACTTACATGTGGGTTTATCTCTATAGCCACACAAATATAAACAACGTTTAATATATCTATAAATATATTGTTAATACTAAATCTATTTAGTATATTGACGTCATTATAGAAAGTTTTATTTGTAAAACTGAGGTGATTAAAATTGACTTTTTAGATGAGAGAAAATAATTGTATAATCGTTTATAATGAACTTTGAGTATTTTTATACTTGTACATCTATTTCTTTAATATATGTAGGTGTTTTCATATTAAAATATATAGTCAGGTGTTCATTTAACTGGGAGCAAAATAGTCAGATATTTTCCACTACCTCGACTTTCGCATCATCAAACCCAGGAAGATGTTCTTCATGGCTGTGGATTGTGTCACACTCAGGGCCAAAATGAACCAACAGCGTGGCAGAAGGTTCAGGTACGTTCAACATCCGTTAGTGCCGGATGCATCTAACAGGAAGCTGCTTGCTGGTCTGGATTGCCTTAACGATCTCGTTTGGTTGGTGATTAAATTGGTGATAGTTTATATAGATTATGTTCAAAAGTAATACTCATATATGGAACGTTTCCACTGGGCTACATCCCAAACCGCACTCTACTGTAGGTCACTTAATGTCAGTTGTTACTCTCTTTTCTTACAGATCAGCAAAAGAAGCGGAGGAATAATAAAGAAGGCTGTGGGGAAGGGCGAGGATTTACCCGCAGTGACCCGATTCGACTCCAACTGCATCACACCCGGTTTGTGTTACAGCTTTTACAGAATATTAACAGTTTATCACTCTGTTTTAGTTCATTACAATCTTTTTAAAAAGCAGAAATCATAATCATGAGTTTTTTTTATAAATTGTGTTTATTCAATTCAATTCAAGTTTATTTGTATAGCGCTTTTTACAATAGACATTGTCTCAAAGCAGCTTTACAGAACATAAACATAGAGCAGAAGGTAAACATAATTAATGATAAAGGAAATAACGAATAATAAAAGAAATAAGAATTAACAGAATAAAAATTCTAGATTATTATTAGATGTATATAGTTCACAGTGTGTATGTATTTATTCCCCTATGAGCAAGTCTGAGATGACTCAGGCAGCAGTGGCAAGGAAAAACTCCCTTAAATTGGTAAAGGAAGAAACCTTGAGAGGAACCGGACTCAAGGGGGAACCCATCCTCATATGGGTGACACTGGGGGTGTGATTGTAATATACAGTCAAACAAATGTTGTATTGGTGTGAGGTTCAAGGACTTCTGATCTTCTGAGTATCACAGAGTCTAACTGGAGATGTTTATTGTAATTATTCATATACAGTGGCAAGAAAAAGTATGTAAACTGTTTGGATTAAACTGGTTTTCTGTTGTAATTTGTCATAAAATGTGATCTGATCCTCATCTAATTCACAGCACTAGACAGCATGCTTGATGGACAGATAGAGGGAGAGAGAGACAGACACGGAGACACAGAGAGACAGACAGAGAGAGAGTGAGCGAGCAATAAACATAATATAAATGAATTATCGCATCCAAATTTTTTTTAATAAACTGCAAGGCTGTAAATGCATGAAGTAATCAAATAAACACATTTAGCTATTTAACTATAATATAATAAGCACTAATTGGTTGCATTATGTTTTTTATTATTAAATTATGTTCTTTACATTCTCATATGTGTTATTATTGTAAGCCTTTTTTTATTATTCAAGTCTTTTTTTTTGTTAAAGTGCTTTGAAAGTTTAGGTATATGTTCATGTTTTCCTTCATTTCTCTGTAGGTACGGAGTTCATGACTCGGCTTCACAAACATCTGAAATACTTTGTGCAGAAAAAGCTGTCCACAGACCGACTGAGTGAGAGTGTATCTGTCTGGGCACGAGGTGAGCATGTTGTAAAAAATCTTAGTAGAAATAATTAAAATAGTATTCCTTACAATACTATATCCAAAGTAAAGTATTAGGCCTTGCAAAATATTACAATTGCTGTCATAAGACATATGTAGGTGATGTTGTAGGCCAAAGATGTTTAGTGAAGTGAAGTGACATACGGCTAAGTACGGTGACCCATACTCAGAATTCGTTCTCTGCATTTGACCCATCCAAGGTGCGCACACACAGCAGTGAACACACACACACCGTGAACACACACCATTTATGCAGCGGCGCCCGGGGAGCAGTTGAGGGGTTCGGTGCCTTGCTCAAGGGCACCTCAGTCGTGGCCGGCCCGAGACTCGAACCCACAACCTTAGGATTACGAGTCAGACTCTCTAACCATTAGGCCACAACTTGCCCCCAGATGCACAAGATTGCCCCCAACTTGCAACCAGATTCGGGGCTGTCAGGCCTAGTCAGTCTGAGCACATTTGTAATCACTTGTTATGTAGAAGGGAAAAGACCATGGTTCCCAGACCTTAGCTCATAAATTGTCATGGAAAATGAAGAACACCATGGTTCTCAGACCTTTGTCCATAGCAATAATATGTTATGTAGAATGAAAAAAACAGTGGTCCACAGACCTAGGCCCTGAAAAATAAGGGGAGGAAAATCCATAAATGGGCATGTGGTGCTCATAAACTTGTTGTGCCGACTGAAGAAGGCCCAGGTGTTTAGTCTGAGATCATGAAAAATAAGGGGAGGAAAATCCATAAATGGGCATATGGGTGAAAGGTAATGGGAAATAAGGGGAAATTGGGTCAGTGTATTTAGAAAACATAGGAGGTAATGCTGGTAAATAAGGTGATATGGCACCTGGGCTCCTAGGAGCACCAGGGTATATATTGAGAAGATATCTGAGGTTTTTTTTTGGTTCTTCGGGGGCGAAGGTGTGTGCGCGTGGGGGCGCAAAGTAACAAAAAGTGTGCGCGTGGGGGTGCAAAGTAACAAAAAGTAACAAAGTTGCCAAATTAAAAGTAACAAAGTTGCCAAATTAAAAGTAACAAATGAAAACCCCCAAAAAGAGCATGTCATGCAAAATCAATCCAGAAAAACAAGAAGTCTCGCGTCGTCCTTGCAAAAATAAAAACACCCACCTTGACCCGCAGACAAGGGCACGCGCACACACCTTCGCCCCCCAAGAACCAAAAAAAAACCTCATATTTTCTCAATATATACCCTGGCGCTCCTAGGAGCCCAGGTGCCATATCACCTTATTTACCAGCATTACCTCCTATGTTTTCTAAATACACTGACCCAATTTCCCCTTATTTCCCATTACCTTTCACCCATATGCCCATTTATGGATTTTCCTCCCATTATTTTTCATGATCTCAGACTAAACACCTGGGCCTTCTTCAGTCTGCACAACAAGTTTATGAGCACCACATGCCCATTTATGGATTTTCCTCCCCTTATTTTTCAGGGCCTAGGTCTGTGGACCACTGTTTTTTTCATTCTACATAACATATTATTGCTATGGACCAAGGTCTGAGAACCATGGTGTTCTTCATTTTCCATAACAATTTATGAGCTACGGTCTGGGAACCATGGTCTTTTCCCTTCTACATAACAAGTTGTTATTACAAATGTGCTCAGATTGACTAGGCCTGACAGCCCCGAATCTGGTTGCAATAAACATCTTTGGCCTACAACATCACCTACATATGTCTTATGACAGCAATTGTAATATTTTGCAAGGCCTAATACTTTACTTTGGTTATAGTATTGTAATAAATACTATTTTAATTATTTCTACTAAGATTTTTTACAACAAGCAGAGTGACCGCACACACACACACACACACACACACACTCTCTCTCTCTTTATGAAGTTTCCATCTCCAGGACACATTAAGTTTAAGTGCACATGAAATGTTCATGTCAGTAAAGCTGGGTGTGATTTCTATAACCTTATCACTCAATTAAATAACGTCACAATTGTATTGTAAAAATATTAGTACACTTTACTGCACTATAGTTTCTCCTCTTTTTTACAGAGCCCGCCTGGTCACTCCTTGGATAAAAGAAAACAAGACCCACAAAGCCGTGATCACGAATTTGTCCCCTCAGTTTATAAACCGTACTCACAGATTATTAAACTGTTCCCTCAGTTTTACAAAGCGTGCACATGAGGAAACAATCCGTGCTCTCAGATTTGTAAACTGTACCCTCAGGTTTTGTAATCCGTACCAACAAATTCATAAACCGTGCGCACACTTTCGCAATCTGTACCCATGGTTGTGCAGAGGGTACTCACTGATTTGTAGCCCCTCCCTCATTTTAGACACCTGAAGTCCACAAGCACAACAACAGCTCCACAAACAACGTGTTTAAACTTCTTTTTTTTTTTTATATGATAGAAGGTTGGATGACCGTACTTCAAGAGGAGAAGGTAAAAACCAATACAATATGAATAATGCACAGATTCCTTGGCTTAATACAATTGTATAAAGTTATTTAATAATAACATATTAACCAAATATGTCTTTAAATAATTATATAAAATTGCAGAACTATTTAAAATTGAATGCTACTTTTAAATGCACGAATGAAAGAAGCAACTGATTAAACTAGATTTGCTAAACCTGTGCAATTTTGCATAAAATCCCTGGACCTCAAACCTACCAGCACCCCTACAGCTCCATTGTTCTCCTGCTTTTGTTGTGCAAACGCCCCCATCACCTGTGAGGCCTGGCTCATTTGCATTTGTTCACTCAGAGTAGCTCAGATCCAAGGCAGGCCAAACTTCTGTCTGTGACGGAAACCTTCACGGCCTATCTATACAAAATAGTCTGTTTAATTTATATTAAAAAAAATGTTTGCTAAGGTTTGTCATTGTCATAGTACATATCATATTTATACAACCCTTGTGCAGACCAGGGGTCTATTTGACTCATCTGGAAAGTTTAATGTGTCATAACTTGGGTTTCCTTCCACATATTTGCCTGAAATTTACCAGGATTGTTCCAAATTATGAATAATGCAAGTAAAATTAATCTTGTCCTCCCGGGTCAATTTGACCCGGCCACATTTAGTGGGGCAATAGGTCACACTTTTGCCCTTTTCAGCGCAATGAACATGCATACAGACACAAAAATGCAAACATAAAATGGCCACTAACACACGCACCCAAAACACACACACACACACAAATTGGGCATTGCATCTCATTAGGCCTCCAGAAAAAAAAAGCTACACATTTGTGCAACACCTTCTAACAGACACATTTTCTGCGGTCTCCGACATCTGGACATGCTTCAACAAGAACTGTGCTGAGAGTTTCACTCCAGGAAAACACATGACCATAGATGAACAGCTGTTCCCTACCATGGTTTGTTGTCCATTCACACAGTATATTGCAACCAAGCCAGACAAATTTGGGATCAAGTTCTGGATGGCCACGGATTTGGAGACCAAATATGTCTGCAATGCATCTCCTTACTTGGGAAAGGACCCCAGTCGCCCAGGGTCCAGCTTGCGCAGTGAAGCACAAGCGATTTGCTATTGCACTGGGCATTCCAATGTCCTCCTCTACCCACACAGTGCCGTCTTTTATCGTCTGGCTCAGACAGGGCTTCCCAGTACCACGGTGCATCTTCTGTGGAGGCATGTTGGGTTCTTGTTCGGTCTCAAAATTCACTTTTGGTGCTATAATTCATTGATGGCCAATGAAAATGAAATTACATCATTTTATTCTGTATGTGGAAGAACATGTCAAAAGCCATGGACCATAACTTCACTCAGCTTATGACATTTGTCTACAAACATACATTGGAGACTGAAGTGTTAGCAAGTTTTCATTTTATTCATGTATTAGCAACTTTTTTTTAACATATTAGCCAAATATGTGGAAGGAAACCCAAGTTATAACACATTAAACTTTATAGATGAGTCAAATAGACCCCAGGTCTGCACAAGGGTTATATAAATATGATATATGATAATGTTATTATCAGTTAACCTAATTTATTTGAATTATTTTAATACTTTTATTTATTTATTTATTTATTTATTTATTTATTGAGTCATGCTGATTGTTGTTTTTTAAGTGACTTGTGCAAATAAAGGATCTCTCTCTCTCTACACTCAGAGCATCATGGAATAACAACAAATTGGGTTTTTCATCTAATAAATAAACTATGAATTACTCCAACGATTTATAATGTAACAAAAACACACAGCGAAATAAAATACATTTCCATAAACAAAAAACAAACACAAAATATCCTGATTGCTGGATAAATAGTTTAATATGTGATTTGTAATGACAAAGTTCCACAGTCATAATGTCACACAATCATAACAAATAGACTGTAGGATTACAATTAAGACCAGGTATTAAAATAATATCTACAGCATTTTAAATGGATATATGTATTTCTAAAATCTAACCAAAAAAGTAAACAAATTCTTCTTACTCTTACCATTTGATGATCAAATTTGTGAGGTTTAAATTTATTCAGTTTTAAAAACAGGAGAGATGAACAGTGGCCCTGAATTTTTACCTCCTTCATTTAAACCAGAATTGAAGAATGGATTCTCAGTGAAAGTCTGACCAGTGAAAGAGTAAACATGAGATCTGGACTTCACATCATAAAAGGAGACCAGACCCTCTTCATAGTCCACAAACACCCCCACAACCTCCACCTTCTCTCTCAGTGTGAGGGGGGCAGAGGGATCTTCACAAGCATCATACTGATTCTCATTCCTCAGGGTCACAGCCCAGAATCCATTCTGAGGATTCAGTGTAATCTTCCCCTTCCTGTTAATGTTCTCTCTCTTGACTCCTAATGACCAGCCAGTTTTCCCTCTGACCTGCACCTCATAATAAAATCTCCCTGAGGAGAATATTTGCTTTCCCAGAACACAGATACATGGATTAAACCTCTGTGGTGTATCAGGGAGATTCTGTCGTTTGTATCCATGTGTCACTTGTTTTCCATCAGCAGACAGGATGAGATCAGGATGAGCTGTATCAGGATCCAGGGTCACATCCACTGAGAGAAACACACAGTGTGTGATGAGTAAACATGTAAAAAATATTACATCATCATCCAGTGGTTCAGGTTCATTATTGATTTATAAAAGATTGTAGAACATTTTTAAAATTTTATTTCATTGAAATTTCTAAAATACAGTTTATAATAGGAGTCTATTACAGATAATTTATTATATATGATAAATGTGTTTGTAATTTTTGTTTTTCAGGAAATACACAGAAAGGGTCACAGAACATGAGAGAAAAACACTTGAGGTAAAAACGCTGAGTGTCTCTAGTGATAAATATCTGGTACGTTTTACATTTAGAAATAAAACATGGGACTCTCAAGTGATTGAGAGAAACTGTTTGTTTTTTATTCTTTTTTAACTATGATTATAAATCTTTCAGCCTTCTTTGTCCAGCAAAACAACAACATTCCCCTCTGATAGACAAAGAGTTTTATACTCGTCACTTTTCCACATACACGGTGTAACAAATCATTCAGTATCATTCATTATTTCCACACAATGTTTTACTCACATCAAGAATCTTTCATTTCTACAAGTGAAGCTGAATTCAGTCCGATCATGAAGCTGAACAGTGAAGGTAAAGCTGCACTGATCCAATAAATAACAGCCATCAATCTTACAGATGTCTTGTGTAATTTTACTTTGTGCTCTCTCTCTCTCTCTCTCTCTCTCTCTTTCTGTCATTAGTGAGAACATATGGAGGTTTTGCTGATTCTGATGATAAATATCGAAGTAAAATTTTCCTTTTGCATCTTTACTTTAGTGATGTATTTGTGTTTGTGATTTTTATCACTCAGGAAAGACAGAAAGAGTCACAGACTATGAGAGAAACACATTTAAGGAAAGATCTTGATAAAGATGGACAAAATAGTTCAGTAATTATCTCCATACAGAAAACTGTGTCTGTAGTTTAGGTTTGAAAAAAAACAAAACACAGGCCTGAATTTCTACACGTTTTCTTTAACTGGTACAAAAATATTTTATCAAAGACACTTGTTTAGGGTGTCAGTTAGTGTTAGTGTAAAAATATATTTTTGTAAAATACATTCATCACTTTTATGTTCAAGTTTATTTTACACACACACACACACACACACACACTTTTTAAAAGTATACTTTTAAAAAGTACATATTAAATGTATTTTCTAGTAATGTGATATGCTTGCAATATATTTCTGACAGTTTTATACTAAGACATGTTGTCATGTTGCAGGACACTGGGAACTTGAAGGAACTTGAACAAGTCATAATGGCCATTACTGTGACCCCAAAGCCTGGAGCTTCTACAAGCAACAGCCCAAAGAACATTGGGATCGTCATAGAGGGCGTGAAAGTCATCACAGAACTTGGAGATATTGCAAGGGCTTGCTCTGTCCTCCTTGGCTTGACCTTCGTGCTGAATCTCGATTATCCCAGACAGCTGAAATACACCTTTGAGGTGTTCCAAAAACTTTTCTTGGAACTGGATGATTCAAAGCTTTCAAACAAAGTCCAGTCCCTCAAGAGCAAACTTCAGGCTTGAAATGAGACTATATTGCAGTGTAGACTTTTGTGCTACAGAATGTTCATCTTCTACAGAGCTTGAGAATTGCACATTTGAAAGTGCTATATTTGTAATTTGGCACTGTTTTGTCCTACAAATGTCGTGACATTTCAGTTGTTGTACGTTCAAAGTACAATTGTATTTTTTGCACTTTTATTATTTATGTTTTGGCACATGCCATTATGGAGTATCAGCATTTTGTCCTTTTCAAAGTTCTGCTTTGAAATGCGTGAGCAAACTTCTGGCTTGAAAATGAGACTGTAGTTGCAGTGTACATGTCTTGCTACACAATGTTTAGCTTCTACAGAGCTTGGGAATTGCACATCTGAAAGTGCTATGTTTGTAAGTTAGCACTGATTTGGACTCTTATCCCACGAATGTCAGTGAGATTTCTAGTTCAAAGTATGAACTGTTTTTTACTCCGTACAAATTACACTTTTCTGCTTTTGTTTTGGTACATGCCCCTTTGGAGGATTTTTCTTTTAATATCATTATTGACTCAATTTAGTGGATAAGCATGGAATCAGGTTTATGGACTCATCACCATTCTGTATGTCATTTATGTTTGTTTTTAATAGTATTTATATTTGTTTTAAGAATAGTTTAAAGTCAGCATTCTGTCTGGTTTGAAATGCAAAATCCAACTTCTGGCTTGAAATGAGACTGTGGTTGCAGTGTACAATGATGTGCTACAATGTGTCTAAAGCACAAAAGTGAATAAAATTGTTAATAAAATTCTTATTTGAGTATTTAAGTGTCATGATCAGCACACCTGCCTCACCTCCGCACCCACAACGGAGAGAATCGTCTCCGGAGTATTAAGCGCTCCCGGACTACACTTCCCAATACACCCCGCTCAGCCGAATCAGTTACTTAAATAAGCAAACGAACTGGATCCCATTGCGAAGTCTTGATTTGCTACGGCTATCATTCTGAGCGTTGTCTGATTATTCCTGTTTCTGGTTTTTGATCTGTTTCTGTATTTTGCCTCACGACTGATTTCTGCCTGCCCTGACCTTTTGCCTGTTGTTCTGACTACGTTTTTGCCTTACCTACACTGTCGTGTTTACCGGTACTGAACTCTCTGCCTGTTGTTTCCGAGATTATATATTAAAGCTGCAAATGGATCCTCAGTCTTACGACTCATCATTACAGAAGACTTCGCCACCAAGCGATCCAGCAGCCATCTCTCAGCTTGCCACCCAGCTCTCCGCTCAAGCCCAGCAGCTCGCCGGACACCACCAACAACTAACGCGACTTACCTCGCTCATCGGAGAGCTCGCTGCGGCGTTACAAGGTCTGCGAGGCTCCGCTGCGGCTCCGAACCCTCCGGCACCGGCGTCCCGCCCGCCGGCCGATCCAATCGCGACCCCAGCTGTCACCAGCCCGCGGCTCGCGTTTCCGGAAAAGTTTAACGGAGATCCTGGAAAATGCGGAGGTTTCTTAATGCAATGTCAGCTCTTTGTGGCGCAACAACCGTCCCTGTATCCGACCGCCGCTAGCCGCGTAGCGTTTGTGTGCACGCTCCTCACCGGGAAAGCGCTGGAGTGGGCCACGGCGGTTTGGCAAGAGGATGGCTCCGCCTTCCCCACGTTTGAACACTTCCTCTCCCAATTCCGCGCTGTCTTCGAGCACTCCGCCACGGGTGAGAGCGCAGAGGAGCGTTTGTTGGCCGTATCTCAGGGCGACCGTCCCGCCGCTGAGTACGCGCTGACATTCCGTACGCTCGCCGCCGAGACAGGTTGGGAGGAGCGACCCCTAAAGGTGATCTACCGCAAAGGGCTGCGTCCGGGTCTACAAGCCGAGCTCGCCTGCCGTGATGAAGGGAGAGATTTGACCTGAGTTCATTGACCTGTCCATCCGCATTGACAATTTGATGCGGACACGTCGACCTCCTACGCACACCGCCCGACACGCGTGCGAGACACTTCGCACAGCCCGACCGGCGGACCCCGAGCCCATGCAGCTCGACGCCACGCACCTCACGCCTGAGGAGAGAGCAAGACGCTTCCGCTTCCAACTCTGCCTCTACTGCGGAGAAGCCGGTCACAGACTGGCCGCCTGCCCCAACAAGCCGCCCGGCAGACGGAACACATCGGTGAGTCCTGACCCGCTCATTCCTCAATTTTCGAACTGCGCGGTAGTACAAGTACAAGTTGAAATACGGGGGAAGATGATTAACCAGTCTGCTCTAATCGACTCCGGCGCCGCGGGCAATTTCATGTCAAGGGAGTTTGCGCAAGCCTATAACGTGCCCGTGACCCCATGTGCTTTTCCTTTGGCAGTGGAGGCGGTAGACGGCAGGCCGCTCAGTGAGGGCCCCATCACGCACATCTCCAGGCGTCTCCGGCTGCAGGTGGGCCCTCACCATCAAGAATACCTGCCTTTCCACATCATCCGCTCCCCGCGTCACACCCTCATCCTAGGCTTCCCCTGGCTCCAACTTCACAACCCCGTCATCTCCTGGAGAGACCTGCACATCTCAAGCTGGGGCGAAGCATGCCGCCGACACCAGCCACTGCCTCCGAAAACCCCACGACCCAGCACCACGCTCTCTGTATGCTCCACTTCCACCACCTCTAAACTCCCAGCGGAATACCAAGACCTTTCGGCGGCCTTCAGCAAGACTCGGGCCACCGAACTACCACCGCACCGGCCCAGTGACTGCGCCATAGAACTTCTGCCTGGATCCACTCCACCCAGAGGGAGAATCTTCCCGCTGTCGCAACCAGAGACGGCAGCCATGAAAACCTACATCGAGGAGGAGCTCCAGAAGGGCTTCATCCGACCCTCTGTCTCCCCGGCATCCTCCGGGTTCTTCTTCGTGAAGAAAAAAGATGGAGGCCTCCGCCCATGCATTGACTACCGGGCGCTGAACGACATGACAGTCAAGTTCCGGTATCCTCTTCCCCTCGTGCCGTCGGCTCTCGAACAGCTCCGCCAGGCCCGATACTTCACGAAATTGGACTTACGCAGCGCTTACAACCTCATCCGGATCAGAGAGGGGGATGAATGGAAGACCGCCTTTTCGACCCTAATCAGGCCATTATGAATACTTAGTCATGCCGTTCGGCCTTTCGAACAGTCCCGCGGTGTTCCAGTCATTCATTAATGACGTGTTCCGCGACATGCTGGACCGCTGGGTGGTCGTATACATCGATGACATCCTTATATATTCAGAGACCATGGAGGAACACACCCAGCACGTGCGGGCAGTCCTTAAACGTCTCATCCAACACCGTCTGTACGCCAAGGCCGAAAAATGCGAATTCCACCAGACCTCCACGACCTTCCTAGGCTACGTCATCTCAGCCGAGGGGGTCGCCATGGACGACTCCAAGGTGCGCGCAGTACTACAGTGGCCCCGACCACAGAGCCTGAAGGAGTTACAGCGCTTCCTGGGGTTCGCTAATTTCTATCGCCGCTTCATCCGTGGTTTCAGCACGATTGCGGCCCTGCTCACCTCTATGACCAAAAAAGCATCCACTCGGCTTACCTGGTCCCTTGAAGCTATAACGGCATTCCGGCGCTTGAAAGCGAGCTTCACCTCAGCTCCCATTCTCCACCACCCGGATCCAGACCGGCCGTTCATAGTAGAGGTGGACGCCTCTAATACGGGGGTGGGAGCCATACTGTCTCAACGCCAGGGCCCGGCCAACAAGATGTTTCCGTGTGCATACTTCTCTCGCAAGCTAACTACGACGTGGGGGACCGAGAGCTGCTAGCCATGAAGGTAGCATTCGAGGAGTGGCGGCACTGGCTAGAGGGCGCGGTACACCCGTTCACCGTGCTCACCGACCACCGGAACTTGGAATACCTTCGCGCCGCCAAACGCCTGAATCCCCATCAATCGAGGTGGGCCATGTTCTTCACGAGGTTCAGATTCACAGTGACCTACAGGCCGGGGACCAAGAATATCAAGGCCGATGCCCTGTCCCGCATGTTCCGTGAACCCGGCCCGGACACAAGCCCTGAACCCATCATCTCCGAAGCCCACATCCTCGCGCCCATCCAGTGGGACATCATGACGGAAATAACCCAGGCCAACGCCCACACACCACCACCTGCCAATTGCCCTCCATCCCGGACCTATGTGCCCGAGAACTGGCGCACGAACCTCCTGGAGCTCCTACACTCCAACCCCAGCTCCGGCCATCCCGGCGTCACAGGCACCCTACACCTGGCTCAGAACCAGTTTTGGTGGCCGACTCTAGCCACAGACGTGCGCGAATTCGTCCGAGCCTGTACAATCTGCAATACCTCTAAGCCCTCTCATCAGCTCCCCGCGGGCTTACTGCTTCCCCTGCCCACGCCTCAACGCCCCTGGTCCCACATTGCAATTGACTTTGTCACCGACCTTCCCCGTTCCAACAACCACACGGTTATCCTCACCGTGATCGACCGATTCTCCAAGGCCTGCCGTCTGATCCCCATGCCGAAACTTCCCACAGCCTTCGAGACCGCGGAGGCATTGTGCAACTTTGTCTTCCGGTACTATGGCCTGCCTGAGGATATCGTGTCCGACCGCGGTCCCCAGTTCACCTCACGAGTCTGGGCGGCATTCTTCAAACAACTCAACGTGAACATCTGCCTCACCTCGGGGTACCACCCGCAAGCCAACGGACAGACGGAAAGGCTGAACCAAGATCTCATCCGGTTCCTACGCTCCTACTGCCACGATAACCAGACCGACTGGAGCACATACTTGATGTGGGCTGAGTATGCTCAGAATTCTCTCCTCAAACCCGCCACGGGTCTAACCCCATTCCAGTGCGTCCTGGGATTTCAACCTCCTTTGTTCCCCTGGTCCGACACACCCTCGGACCTACCGGCCGTTGACGAGTGGTTTCGTCGCAGCGGGGACACATGGAGCGTGGCGCACCGGCAGCTACGGCGAGCCATTCGCAGGCAAAAGACACAGGCCGACAGACGCCGCCGTGAGCACCCCGACTACCAACCCGGACAGTGGGTCTGGCTGTCCACCCGCGACCTCCGCCTCCGTCTGCCCTGTCGTAAGCTCAGCCCACGGTTTGTGGGCCCATTCCGAATCATCAGACGGATTAATCCAGTCTCCTACCGCCTGGCACTACCCCCGTCATACCGCGTATCTCCCACCTTTCACGCCTCACTTCTGAAACCCGCGGAGAGACCACCGAGAGACCCAGAAACCTCCGCCGAACCACCAGCACCCCTCTTGGTCGATGAGGGAGAGGCATACCAGGTCCACGAATTGCTGGACTCCAGGCGCCGACGGGGCCGCCTGGAATACCTAGCCGACTGGGTGGGGTACGGCCCGGAAGAACGCTCCTGGGTCAAGGCAGGGGACATCCTAGACCCTTCACTCACCACTGACTTCCACCTACGCCACCCAGACAGGCCCGCTCCCCGGTCTCGTGGTAGACCTCGACGTCGCACACGTCCTCGCGTCAGGAGCCGCTCGCAGGGGGGGGGCTCTGTCATGATCAGCACACCTGCCTCACCTCCGCACCCACAACGGAGAGAATCGTCTCCGGAGTATTAAGCGCTCCCGGACTACACTTCCCACTACACCCCGCTCAGCCTAATCAGTGCACCAGCTGTTCTCTATCAGCTGGCGCACTTAAATAAGCAAACGAACTGGATCCCATTGCGAAGTCTTGATTTGCTACGGCTATCATTCTGAGCGTTGTCTGATTATTCCTGTTTCTGGTTTTTGATCTGTTTCTGTATTTTGCCTCACGACTGATTTCTGCCTGCCCTGACCTTTTGCCTGTTGTTCTGACTACGTTTTTGCCTTACCTACACTGTCGTGTTTACCGGTACTGAACTCTGCCTGTTGTTTCCGAGATTATATATTAAAGCTGCAAATGGATCCTCAGTCTTACGACTCATCATTACATTAAGTTCTGTACTTTCTGGGCTATATTATTCATAAGAAATGAATATTTAGATTTAATCAATTACATTGATTAAATTCAAATCAATGTGCAGATTCATGTAGATGATTACTCAATTATGATATGTAGAATTAAATAAATTTTTATTAGTACTATTTACACATTAGGGAGTTTATCTTTTTCAAATCTACTCAATATTTTTGTTTAGATTATAATTAATTCTGTACTGTTTTCTATTCAAATCTACTCATAATAAATGGATAACTATTAAGGGTCTCTTTTAATTAATATTTACTCAATACCAAACCTTGTGAAATTTAATTAATAATTTTGCTTGTAATCTGTTGCCTCATTTGTATATGAGAATTATATTTACCGGAGGTGCACATCTGCACAGATGGAGAGCCAACCTGTCGTCTTTTTATGTTACTTAAAACTGCATAATAAAAGAATTAAGTCCAATATTTATTGAAGTTACTTCATCTTTATCATTGTACTTTGCCATAACTCTTTGTTTACAATTACCAGATATTGGTGTGGGGACTTCAAATAAACTGATGAAATGCTTCAATGTTTGATGACTGACTCTTCAGTACCCTTGCTGTTCCTGGGTTTACGAAGGCTTGCTGCATCTAAAATATGAATACAATTAAGAGCTCAAAATATATCTTGGTTCTTTTTACTAATGTAACCGGAGTAAACTAGTGTGCTCTTACACCAAAGGGGACCTTAACTGCAATCCTGCCCTTCTGTGGGGAAAGATAAAAGAATTGTTTTAGCATTCTAGAGATCACACTTTCAAAGATAAAACTACACAAGAAGAAATCAATAGCCAAGTCTTTAGTTAGCAAGCTAAATAATGTATTCAATTAATTAACGGGATATAGCACAATTAAAACCATTTACCATTTATAGAAATCATTCACTGCATAACTCTGAATATATGCTTTTTTTCTTTAAAAGCTTAAATTTAACTTTCATTTAAAAAAAAGAATGAATTAATTAACATTCATTTTCACAAATTTTCACATTTTTGCACATAGGTTCCATTCTGTTCTGATTAATATTACATGTTACATCATGAGAAGCTACTGTAAAAAAAAAGTTGATTGTTTGACTTTGGAGAAGTTGGGATGAAGCTCAAGGATTGTCCTCTACACCGCCTACTACATCGAGAGATATCTTGCAAAAGTGAAAATGGAACTCTGAATTTTTTAACATGCACACAAATCCTTTTTAACATGCACACAAATCCTTTTTATCCTTTTTAAATATAGAAATTTATATATATATATATATATATATATATATATATATATATATATATATATATAAATTTATATATTTCTGCAGAAATGTCAAACATCAAATTTTCACAAGTCCCAAAAGAGACCCAATCAAACAGATCAGACAAATTATACTTAAATTTTTAATTAAGGAATAAGATTATATATCTGTGAGATATATCTGTGAAACTCTAGGTTTATTACTTAATTTCAAGGTCAAATTTGAGTTTCTGATTTCAGTCAATTATGACAATCGGGTCTCCATTGGTACATTCCCAGAAGTGTTCAACCAGCTAAGATCAATCTAAAAGCAAGACATGTAATAGTCTGTTGGGTCAGGAAGGAATTCAGGGGAACTTCTAATCCACCGAAGGCCTCTTTTACTTTGGCTTATGTTAAGACCCTTACACTGTGTCTGAAACATGTTGCTGGTAGTATCATGCTTTGGGAATGCATTGCTGCATCTGGGCTAAGACAGCTTCCCATACGTATTCAGAAATATGCCAGTAAACTCTGAATGTATAATGACCACAAGCACCGAAGTCTGTTTACCAAAGAATGAGCTCTCAATTTGTTTCTAGAAAGATAAGACACATTTTGCTCATTTTAGATGAAAAGATGAAGTTTCAAAAGGTTGGTGAAACTGATTTCACTTAAAGTGCAGGAACTGAAGCTCATCTGTCTTTGAAGAATGGAGCTAATAACTCTCTCTTTCTTGTGTGATCCCTCTTTTCTCATGCACGCTCTCACTGGCTACTCATCCACTCCTGAATCATCCTCTGAAGAGTCCTGAGTAGGTTTCCATTCATCAGACCCTTCGTCTTCAGTGGTGCTCACCAGTTGTTTAGTGCTTTTATATTGTGTGTGGATATCTTGTTTATTAATTACAGCTTTCACTCCAATCGTTTGTCCAACGCTGTTTGTAGGGTTATCATCATCATCATTTGATCATCATTTGTTTTTAAACAAGTTAAAGAAGGACTAAAATTGTAAACTCACTAGTGTTTCTTCCTTTGACTGCACAGATTTATTTCTCTTCTGCAGTTGGCAATGTCTGTGCCCAGTCTTCTCTTCAGAATCCGCCTGCGTTACATTCAGAAGACATGCTTACCAACTGTTTACAGAAAAAAAAGACAATATTTAGATCCAAATTAAAAAATGTAGAGTTTATTCATACCAGATTCTTATGCGGCTGGAAAAGCCTTTTTCTCACAGGCTCCAGCCCATCTTCTTCCTCCGAAAGAGGACACAGTCTCCGCTTTGTCATGACCCTTCTTTCTCCATTCTCTTTTCTTTTTCTTTGCTGCATATGTTGAAATTGCCAATGTAGACAGGTATCTGCTACTCTGTACTTCCTCTGCTGGGTACTCAACTGTGCAAAGCAATTGAAAAAATTTATACAAGCTGACAGCTGCTATGGCATAATAGGTAGGTCTGCCATTAATTTAATTAACTAACCTTGATAAAATCTTTTGGCTGTATGTTCGTCATGACACACAAAGGTTGCCACTTTCCTGTATGTTTTATGTCCCAGTTGCTGTTTGGCCTGTTGAAATAAAGAAATCAGAAAATTACAGAACACTAAAATACATGCATCTTTCACCATTCTTCACTGTATTAAAAAAACACAAGGTAAAAGTTCTCTCACATAAGTAGCAACAGAAGAACGCAGCATATTGAAAGTGGGTGCAATTCCCAAACGTAGACGTTCCCACGCCTGCTTAAAGTAATTATCCAACTTCAAAAGGACACCTCCTCTCGAATTGGGGAAAAACGTAGATGCCTCTGAGCCCCCGTCAACATATTGTCAACGTTTGTTGTAATGCTCAAACCAGGCATACTCGGTTGCTTTCAGAGGTATAGCTGCTTGCCCAAAGTACCTCTGTGTCTTGTGCTGTTCTACCTATTAATTTAAGAGACAGGATTTTAGTCTCTTATGAACCGATTGAATGTATATTTATTAGCATGTCCAAACTTACACGAATGATGCAGCCACCATTCTTAGTTTTTGCTGCTGTCTCAACCTCGTCGATGACGACACCCTTTCGGTGGCCAGTTGTAGCAATGATGTATCTGCCCAGAAACCCAAAAAATATTCTCAGTATTTGGTCGGTTCACCGGCTGCTTCTCAAGATCATCTGTAAAAGACAAAGAGAACTAACACTTATGCCATAGTGATGGTCTTTAATTAAGGAACACACCAGGAGAACACACTGACCACAGAAGAACCACAAAGACCCACCAAAGTCTATGAAACCTGGACAACATCCAAGTCATCTGACCACCCAGTGTCTACATATAAACCCCTTTAAACACCTTAACCCAGAGCTGGGCATTATGAATATGCAAGGGTAATGTTTTAGCTCTGTATTCACCCTAAAATCTATAGAAACCAAAAGACATCTTAGTCATTAGAACACCACAACTACAAACCCAGTTAGTACATGCAAGCCCCTATATATTATAAAAACTGCAACCCTTTACCTTAACAAATTTGGGCTCATATAATCACTTTTCTAAGATTCTTGATCAATTTATATATAAAATAATTACAATGAGCAGGGATCCATAACCAGTATTGCAGCAATATTCACAGGAGCCATTTCAAGGAATGCATTGTGTCTTTTGGCATCAACAAGTCTCTCTGAAATTATAAATAGAATTTATTATACAGGAGTTTCTCCATTAATGACATGTTAAGCAATGGAGTTAGAGGTTTGTATTTCAAACTCACCAGACTTTGATAGGCGCACGCTAAGCTGGTGCCCGACTACATTTCGCCCAATATCTCTTAGACGATCCCTCAATTCAACCAAGAGCGTTTATCCTCTTGGTTCCAAGTCTCACAGATTGGGGTGACATGTTTAAAATGTATTTAATGAAAGCCACAACATCCATCAAGTACAGTCTCTGAGTTGTTGGTTTAAAGCCTTTCTCTTGGAGGTGTGCCACAAAACTGTAAAGTCAAAAATACAACTTAGGCCATGTCTCCTACTCTACCGGAGACTGATAATCTTTAAAAATTTTGTTCTTACTTGACGGTGAGTTATACAATGTCACTTATCCTTCAAGTTAGTAGCAATTATTTTGGTAGAAGTGTCGAACATATTTACCATACTGAGGGGCTTTATTGGGCGAAAGGGGTTTGTTTTGTTTATATTTATCTAGCTGAAATAAAAAAATATGTAAAACAGATCAAAGGTAGTTTATCAAAAGTAAATTAAAACTTCATGTACTTCAGACATGTACGTATCAGAGAAATACCATACTCACGTTTGCCCGGTTTGCTGAAGCATGTAGATGCTTAGCTCATGGTTTCTTTCAACTTCACACTGGAGCAGTTGCTTGACCACTTTAAGTTCAGCAAACAAAAGATGGCAGTTCCTGCAGCCAGGTGAAGGTGTCCTCAACAGAGAATGTTTTCTTTGGATCCTAGCCAATTGGTTAGATTTGCTTCCAGAGGGAGAAGGCATATCTGAGATGGAATGCTCATTGGGAGCCTTGCTGGCAGAGTGAGGAGGAGGATGCGTATTTGGAGTAGAATGTGCACAGGGAGTCTCCACTGCAGAGTGAGAGGTGGGTGGCATGGTCACTGTGAGCCTCACATCCAGAGTCTGAAATAGAATGCATATTTTGGTTTGTGTGCTCACTGGGAGTTTGACTGGCATCTGGAGAACTACTCACAATAGTCAAACGAGTCTATGTATGTATGTATGTATGTATGTATGTATGTATGTATGTATGTATTTATCCCCAATGGGTGAATATAGCACCTATGCTGTTAGTCATTACATCTAGGTCGTTTGTGTTTAAGGGTACAGTTAGAAGTCCAGACAGATCAGGCAGATTATTTGTGAATCTGTCTTTGGTGGTCGGAATAATAATTCTACCGAGTCGGTAACGTGGTGAGACACAGTTTGTACATTATGAGATAATGGTCTGTGATGTCATCACTTTGAGGCATGATATCTATATCAATGACATGTATTCTGTGTGATATTATTAAATCTAGTGTGTGATTATGATGATGAGTTGCTTTAGTGATGTTTTGTTTAAGCCCAAGTGAGTTTAGTAAGTCCATAAATGTGAGTCCTAAAGCATCGTTTGTATCGTTTGTAGAAGCTTAATTTACCACAGAAAGTTATTGCAGAAGCTTAATTTACCACAGAAAGTTACTGTCAAAGCTAAATTTAGCAGAGAAAGTTATTGTAGAAGCTTAATTTACCACAGAAAATTACTGTTAAAGCTAAATGTACCACAGAAAGTTATTGTAAAAGCTAAATTTACCACAGAAAGTTACTGTTAAAGCTAAATTTACCACAGAAAGTTATTGTAAAAGCTAAATTTACCACAGAAAGTTAATTTACCACAGAAAGTTATTGTAGAAACTTAATTTACCACAGAAAGTTATTGTAGAAGCTTAATTTACCACAGAAAGTTATTGCAGAAGCTTAATTTACCACAGAAAGTTACTGTCAAAGCTAAATTTACCAGAGAAAGTTATTGTAGAAGCTTAATTTACCACAGAAAGTTACTGTTAAAGCTAAATGTACCACAGAAAGTTATTGTAGAAGCTAAATTTACCAGAGAAAGTTGTATGTATGTATTGTATGTAAGTATTGTATGTAAGTATGTATGTATTTATCCCCAATGGGTGAATATAGCACCTATGCTGTTAGTCATTACATCTAGCTCGTTTGTGTTTAAGGGTACAGTTAGAAGTCCAGACAGATCAGGCAGATTATTTGTGAATCTGTCTTTGGTGGTCGGAATAATAATTCTACCGAGTCGGTAACGTGGTGAGACACAGTTTGTACATTATGAGATAATGGTCTGTGATGTCATCACTTTGAGGCATGATATCTATATCAATGACATGTATTCTGTGTGATATTATTAAATCTAGTGTGTGATTATGATGATGAGTTGCTTTAGTGATGTTTTGTTTAAGCCCAAGTGAGTTTAGTAAGTCCATAAATGTGAGTCCTAAAGCATCGTTTGTATCCGTGAATGTTAAAGTCTCCTACAATTAGTGCTTTATCAAAGTTTACCAATAAGTCTGAAAGAAAATCTGCAAATTCTCTAAGAAAATCGGTGTGGGGCCCTGGGGGTCTGTACACGGTCGCTAGAGCAAGAGACATCAGGGATCTCTTCGTGTGCATGTGCGATAGTGTAACCTTAAGGACAAGCACTTCAAAAGAATTAAATCTATACTGTGTTTTCTGGGTAACAGTAAGGTAATGAGCATCCTTTGCTGCTGCACCCAGGATCCGCAGTGCCCCGGCGCCGGAGTGAACAGCGCCTGGCTAGGCCATTTCTTGGGTGCGTTGGGCCTGGATAGAGAAACAGACGGAGTAGAGGTGGAGGGAGTAGTAATTACATGCCGAGAGTTTACCTGAGACAGGTGAGCGACCGGCCGGGGAGCTCCCAGCGCGGCTTTCCACTCCCGTAGCTCGGCCTGCTTCACCTGTAGGTCGCGGATTTGCTTCTCCACGGCCTCCAGCTCCAGTTCCACTGATTTTAGCTTGAAAGTGTCCTCACCTGCACTCGAAGGCAGAGACGTAACTGACATGATGTTGTAGAGCAAGAACAACAGAGATAATTGGTGTGAAAGCGGTAGCCGGGCTAACAGGCCGGTTATGCGTGATGCTAGCCAGCTAGCAGCAGGCACTGGGAGAGCAGATAAATAGAGAGATCAAAGGTAAGTAATTAAAGTATATGCACAAGATAAATCTACTTTTAAGATTCTATTGCCGGGATAAATAGCAACTCAGGATAACTCAGGATAAATTGAGATTGAATGAAGATACTCAGCCAAGCAAACAAATGTAACGTGGCAAATAATTCAAACACTGCATTTATATGATGCTCCAATCTAACCGCAACACAACCATACGTGCCTACGCGGCGGCTAAGGCTATCGGCGAGCCCCCACTGTCGTCGTTAATGCTGGTTCAGTGGCCCCCGGTTCCGTATGGCATAACAGAAAACCAAATTCAAGTACGGCTACAAGCTTGGAGGATGCGAGAGCTCCAAATCCGCTGCTGCTGCTACATGGAAGCTGCTGCTACACAGAAGAAAGTGATTTAAAATCAATTATTTTAAATCAATCTGATCCAAATCCACAGGAAGTTAAAATAACTAATAGCTTTTTAACTGAAACAACAAACACATTATTTGATTCGATTACTTTTTCTGCGCATGCTCTGATGACACAAACTTGTCATGACCTGGTCAGTTACCCTGGTTGAGCTGGAATCAGAGTCTTTGTGGTGGAATACAATTGTTAAGTAGAAAGGTTTTGTATCATCCTTGTATATATTGTTCTGATAGTGGTTAAAGCATCCTGATACCATTCATGTGTGTTGTCACCTCTCAGCCAAGGCAGTGGGCTTACTTACAATTTTGCCTAAGAACACAGCCATGAATACATAAAGGTACAAAAACATCCTCCACTTCTCCCAACCATCCAAGAACAGTTTGTTGTTGAACAATGCATTTTCCAGCATGATTGAGCACCTTGTCATAAGGCAAAAGTGATAACTAAGTCCTTCTCTATCCTGGAGTCCAAACTGAGCAGCAGTTAGATGATTATTACTGTCCCTTAAGTCAGCCAGCAGCCAAGGAATTGATGTGGTCACGTCACCTCAGAGTGTTCAGATACCTGACAACTGAGTAAACTAAAATAAAACTGGACCATCTGCCAACTGAAGAAGATAGTAAAGTCCAGTTTGTAGAAACTAGATAATAACTAGAAACTGTAGATAACAATAGGGAGTGTCGTTAGTTATATTACACCATATTATTCTCTAATATTATTGAATATATTATCTGATTTATTATGACAAACACAAATAATGTTTCCAAATAAATTATTTTCACATATGTTGATCAGGTTATTAATAGTTAGCTTATTGTAGAAGCATAATTTACCACAGAAAGTTACTGTTAAAGCTAAATTTACCACAGAAAGTTACTGTTAAAGCTAAATTTACCACAGAAAGGTATTGTAGAAGCTTAATTTACCACAGAAAGGTACAGTTAAAGCTAAATTTATCACAGAAAGTAATTGCACCCCAGTTTATTGCTCAAGCCAAATGTACCATGGGCAGCTATTGTTAAAGCTAAATGTACCACAGAAAGTTATCGTTAAAGCTAAATATACCACAGAAAGTTATTGTAGAAACTTAATTTACCACAGAAAGTTACTGTTACAGCTAAATTTACCACAGGAAGTTATTGTAGAATCTAAATTTACCACAGAAAGTTACTGTTACAGCTAAATTTACCACAGAAAGTTATTGTAGAAGCTTAATTTACCACAGAAAGTTATTGCAGAAGCTTAATTTACCACAGAAAGTTACGGTTAAAGCTAAATTTACCACAGAGTAATTGCACCCCAGTTTATTGCTCAAGCTAAATGTACCATGGGCAGTTATTGTCAAAGCTAAATGTACCACAGAAAGTTATCGTTAAAGCTAAATATACCACAGAAAGTTATTGTAGAAACTTAATTTACCACAGAAAGTTACTGTTACAGCTAAATTTAACACAGAAAGTTACTTTTAAATCTAAATTTACCACAGAAAGTTATTGTAGAAGCTTAATTTACCACAGAAAGTTACTGTTACAGCTAAATTTACCACAGAAAGTTACGGTTAAAGCTAAATTTACCACAGAAAGTAATTGCACCACAGTTTATTGCTCAAGCTAAATGTACCATGGGCAGTTATTGTTAAAGCTAAATTTATTACAGAAATTTATTGTAGAAGCTTAATTTGCCACAGAAAATTACTGTTAAAGCTAAATGTACCACAGAAAGTTATTGTAAAAGCTAAATTTACCACAGAAAGTTACTGTTAAAGCTAAATTTACCACAGAAAGTTATTGTAAAAGCTAAATTTACCACAGAAAGTTAATTTACCACAGAAAGTTACTGTTACAGCTAAATTTACCACAGAAAGTTATTGTAGAAGCTTAATTTACCACAGAAAGTTATTGCAGAAGCTTAATTTACCACAGAAAGTTACTGTCAAAGCTAAATTTAGCAGAGAAAGTTATTGTAGAAGCTTAATTTACCACAGAAAATTACTGTTAAAGCTAAATGTACCACAGAAAGTTATTGTAAAAGCTAAATTTACCACAGAAAGTTACTGTTAAAGCTAAATTTACCACAGAAAGTTATTGTAAAAGCTAAATTTACCACAGAAAGTTAATTTACCACAGAAAGTTACTGTTACAGCTAAATTTACCACAGAAAGTTATTGTAGAAGCTTAATTTACCACAGAAAGTTATTGCAGAAGCTTAATTTACCACAGAAAGTTACTGTCAAAGCTAAATTTACCAGAGAAAGTTATTGTAGAAGCTTAATTTACCACAGAAAGTTACTGTTAAAGCTAAATGTACCACAGAAAGTTATTGTAGAAGCTAAATTTACCAGAGAAAGTTACTGTAAAAGCTAAATTTACCACAGAAAGTTACTGTTACAGCTAAATTTACCACAGAAAGTTATTGTAGAAGCTTAATTTACCACAGAAAGTTATTGCAGAAGCTTAATTTTCCACAGAAAGTTACTGTTAAAGCTAAATGTACCACAGAAAGTTACTGTTAAAGCTAAATGTACCACAGAAAGTTATTGTAGAAGCTTAATTTACCACAGAAAGTTACTGTTAAAGCTTAATTTACCACAGAAAGTTACCTTTAAAGCTAAATTTACCACAGAAAGAATCTTTTATCTCTCTAAGGCATTGAGTTAATTTGGACACTGGCTATTTCATCTGGTTTTGATGAGATATATAACTGCTTATCATTAGCATAGCAATGGAAACTAGTTATTGTAAAAGCTAAATTTATCACAGAAAGTTAATTTACCACAAAAAGTTACTGTTAAAGCTTAATTTACCACAGAAAGTTACTGTTACAGCTTAATTTACCACAGAAAGTTATTGTAGAATCTAAATTTACCACAGAAAGTTACTGTTAAAGCTTACTTTACCACAGAAAGTTACTGTTACAGCTAAATTTACCACAGAAAGTTACGGTTAAAGCTTAATTTACCACAGAAAGTTATTGTAGAATCTTAATTTACCACAGAAAGTTACTGTTAAAGCTAAATTTAACACAGAAAGTTACTTTTAAAGCTAAATTTACCACAGAGAGTTATTGTAGAAGCTTAATTTACCACAGAAAGTTATTGTAAAAGCTTAATTTACCACAGACAGTTACTGTTAAAGCTTAATTTACCACAGAAAGAATCTTTTATCTCTCTAAGGCATTGAGTTAATTTGGACACTGGCTATTTCATCTGGTTTTGATGAGATATATAACTGTGTATCATTAGCATAGCAATGGAAACTAATCCAATGTCTTCTAATGATGTTCCCTAATGGAAGCATTTATATTGTGAAAAGCAGAGGTCCTAGAACTGGTCCTTGAGGGACCCCATGATTAACTGATAATAAACTGGAGGATTCACCATTTAATTCTACAAAATGGTATCAGTCTGACAGGTAGGATCTAAACTTAAAGCCTGTCCATGAATACCTGTGTAATTTTGTATGCGATCTAAAAGGATGTTGTGGTCTATAGTGTTGAATGCAGCACCAAGGTCAAGTAGAACTAATAGTGACATACAGTCTTGGTCTGAAGCTAAGAACAGGTCATTTGTAACTTTAACAAGTGCAGTTAGGGTTATTACCCTAGGGGTAATAGGGATAAATGCGAAAGTGCACCCCCCTGATTCACATTATTTTCCTATGTGTTTGTGTACAAAATTAGGGTTATGTGTTTATGTTGATACCCACGGGTATCTGGAGCTCAGTTTGAGAATCCAAGCCCGCTCTACTTTTTTCCTCATTGTGTGTGTCCAGAACCTGTTATGTTGGAGTCCCATGATCTTCAGGGAACCAATGCCATGTCGGACAAAGTGCTGAACAATCAAGGTGTGTGATTCTTTCTTGTGTTTAATATTATACCTGTGTTGTGCCATTCTGGTGGATAATGTGTTTTTGGTTTCCCCTACGTAATGGGCATTACACTTCGTACAGTATATTAAATACACACAATTGGAAATGTCCTGTTTTAATGTAGGCTGAATGCTATGGATTTCCCTTGTACGTGGGTTTGTTATTATTATATACACTTCTTATTATCCTCCTCTTTTTTATGCAGGTACCCCTTCAGGCATTTTCTCAGGAAAGATCGGGAGTACCCCCGCTTTCGGAGGGCCTGGAACAGGATGGTTTTGTCTGTGTCTTTAAAATAGACCTTGATATCCAATTTGTGTGTTTTGGGAAAGTCTTTCCCCTTGTAGGTTACAGTATCCAGGAAATTTACCTCTGTTCTGTGTAAGGTGTGTTTAATTCTTATGAACCGATTGAGAACCTTTCTTTCCTAAGAAAGACATTTTGCTACTGTTATTGTTAACATTATTATTATTATTATTATTATTATTATTATTATTATTATTATTAGTGTAAAGCATTATTTCTATCAAAGTGCTACACAAGTGAAATTGGGAAGCTAACATGGTGTGGGTGCAGTGTGGTGCAGTGTGGTGCATGATGTGCTGTCGTGTGCGTCCCGGATGGCCCTGGTTGGGTAGCATCCCAGCGGATGACTTCCACTTTATTTGCATTTAAAGTGGAGAATAAGAGAGATCCAAGATCCTCTTCTGTGAAGTGGGCGTGGCTAACTCCCGTTTTTGGGAATTCATGAATATTTATAAGTTTTATGATGAAAATATTATTAGAGACTGTCGAGGTTGGCCCTATCTCCCCGTGGGAGGCGTCTGTCAAAATTCACAGAAGGGATGTGCAAAGTTGCATTAGGGAATGTGTCACCTGCCGCCTGAATCAGTCTGGTAACTTGTTTTGGAAAGAGTGCTGGGTATTTAGTGGTCCTATCATTTAGGCCAAATGATAGGACCACCTTCTGTGTGTCCGGTGAGGTCGGCGTATTATATTTAATTAGGTGGTGGGCATGGGATAAATTTGCTCCGGGATAACAGTCCACCTGAACCGCTGGGTTGTCGATTCTTGGGAGTCTCGAAAGGTTTGAGTCTCCAAGGATTAGGATTGGCCTCTGGGGTTTAAGGTCCCAATTGCGGTATTTGTCCCCCGAGTGGGGATGTCTTTCGAACTTGTCAGTTCGCCCCTGTTTCTTGGTTTGCTGCCCCTCCGTGGTGCTGTGGGTTCGGGTGTAGCAGGCTTTTTTTATTTGATTCTCCGGGGGTATCTTGGCTCTTCTCTTTTTATTAGGTGAAACGGCTGTGTCGGTCAATTGAACTGGATCTTGCGGGGTTAGGTTGGTGTCCCGTCTGATTTGTTTTATGAACGTATCAAGTTCTGTCTGGGCTGTATGTGTAAAGTATAAGTATATGTATAACTAATAGCTTTTTAACTGAAACAACAAACACATTATTTGATTCGATTACTTTTTCTGCGCATGCTCTGATGACACAAACTTGTCATGACCTGGTCAGTTACCCTGGTTGAGCTGGAATCAGAGTCTTTGTGGTGGAATACAATTGTTAAGTAGAAAGGTTTTGTATCATCCTTGTATATATTGTTCTGATAGTGGTTAAAGCATCCTGATACCATTCATGTGTGTTGTCACCTCTCAGCCAAGGCAGTGGGCTTACTTACAATTTTGCCTAAGAACACAGCCATGAATACATAAAGGTACAAAAACATCCTCCACTTCTCCCAACCATCCAAGAACAGTTTGTTGTTGAACAATGCATTTTCCAGCATGATTGAGCACCTTGTCATAAGGCAAAAGTGATAACTAAGTCCTTCTCTATCCTGGAGTCCAAACTGAGCAGCAGTTAGATGATTATTACTGTCCCTTAAGTCAGCCAGCAGCCAAGGAATTGATGTGGTCACGTCACCTCAGAGTGTTCAGATACCTGACAACTGAGTAAACTAAAATAAAACTGGACCATCTGCCAACTGAAGAAGATAGTAAAGTCCAGTTTGTAGAAACTAGATAATAACTAGAAACTGTAGATAACAATAGGGAGTGTCGTTAGTTATATTACACCATATTATTCTCTAATATTATTGAATATATTATCTGATTTATTATGACAAACACAAATAATGTTTCCAAATAAATTATTTTCACATATGTTGATCAGGTTATTAATAGTTAGCTTATTGTAGAAGCATAATTTACCACAGAAAGTTACTGTTAAAGCTAAATTTACCACAGAAAGTTACTGTTAAAGCTAAATTTACCACAGAAAGGTATTGTAGAAGCTTAATTTACCACAGAAAGGTACAGTTAAAGCTAAATTTATCACAGAAAGTAATTGCACCCCAGTTTATTGCTCAAGCCAAATGTACCATGGGCAGCTATTGTTAAAGCTAAATGTACCACAGAAAGTTATCGTTAAAGCTAAATATACCACAGAAAGTTATTGTAGAAACTTAATTTACCACAGAAAGTTACTGTTACAGCTAAATTTACCACAGGAAGTTATTGTAGAATCTAAATTTACCACAGAAAGTTACTGTTACAGCTAAATTTACCACAGAAAGTTATTGTAGAAGCTTAATTTACCACAGAAAGTTATTGCAGAAGCTTAATTTACCACAGAAAGTTACGGTTAAAGCTAAATTTACCACAGAGTAATTGCACCCCAGTTTATTGCTCAAGCTAAATGTACCATGGGCAGTTATTGTCAAAGCTAAATGTACCACAGAAAGTTATCGTTAAAGCTAAATATACCACAGAAAGTTATTGTAGAAACTTAATTTACCACAGAAAGTTACTGTTACAGCTAAATTTAACACAGAAAGTTACTTTTAAATCTAAATTTACCACAGAAAGTTATTGTAGAAGCTTAATTTACCACAGAAAGTTACTGTTACAGCTAAATTTACCACAGAAAGTTACGGTTAAAGCTAAATTTACCACAGAAAGTAATTGCACCACAGTTTATTGCTCAAGCTAAATGTACCATGGGCAGTTATTGTTAAAGCTAAATTTATTACAGAAATTTATTGTAGAAGCTTAATTTGCCACAGAAAATTACTGTTAAAGCTAAATGTACCACAGAAAGTTATTGTAAAAGCTAAATTTACCACAGAAAGTTACTGTTAAAGCTAAATTTACCACAGAAAGTTATTGTAAAAGCTAAATTTACCACAGAAAGTTAATTTACCACAGAAAGTTACTGTTACAGCTAAATTTACCACAGAAAGTTATTGTAGAAGCTTAATTTACCACAGAAAGTTATTGCAGAAGCTTAATTTACCACAGAAAGTTACTGTCAAAGCTAAATTTAGCAGAGAAAGTTATTGTAGAAGCTTAATTTACCACAGAAAATTACTGTTAAAGCTAAATGTACCACAGAAAGTTATTGTAAAAGCTAAATTTACCACAGAAAGTTACTGTTAAAGCTAAATTTACCACAGAAAGTTATTGTAAAAGCTAAATTTACCACAGAAAGTTAATTTACCACAGAAAGTTACTGTTACAGCTAAATTTACCACAGAAAGTTATTGTAGAAGCTTAATTTACCACAGAAAGTTATTGCAGAAGCTTAATTTACCACAGAAAGTTACTGTCAAAGCTAAATTTACCAGAGAAAGTTATTGTAGAAGCTTAATTTACCACAGAAAGTTACTGTTAAAGCTAAATGTACCACAGAAAGTTATTGTAGAAGCTAAATTTACCAGAGAAAGTTACTGTAAAAGCTAAATTTACCACAGAAAGTTACTGTTACAGCTAAATTTACCACAGAAAGTTATTGTAGAAGCTTAATTTACCACAGAAAGTTATTGCAGAAGCTTAATTTTCCACAGAAAGTTACTGTTAAAGCTAAATGTACCACAGAAAGTTACTGTTAAAGCTAAATGTACCACAGAAAGTTATTGTAGAAGCTTAATTTACCACAGAAAGTTACTGTTAAAGCTTAATTTACCACAGAAAGTTACCTTTAAAGCTAAATTTACCACAGAAAGAATCTTTTATCTCTCTAAGGCATTGAGTTAATTTGGACACTGGCTATTTCATCTGGTTTTGATGAGATATATAACTGCTTATCATTAGCATAGCAATGGAAACTAGTTATTGTAAAAGCTAAATTTATCACAGAAAGTTAATTTACCACAAAAAGTTACTGTTAAAGCTTAATTTACCACAGAAAGTTACCTTTAAAGCTAAATTTACCACAGAAAGAATCTTTTATCTCTCTAAGGCATTGAGTTAATTTGGACACTGGCTATTTCATCTGGTTTTGATGAGATATATAACTGCTTATCATTAGCATAGCAATGGAAACTAGTTATTGTAAAAGCTAAATTTATCACAGAAAGTTAATTTACCACAGAAAGTTACTGTTACAGCTTAATTTACCACAGAAAGTTATTGTAGAATCTAAATTTACCACAGAAAGTTACTGTTAAAGCTTACTTTACCACAGAAAGTTACTGTTACAGCTAAATTTACCACAGAAAGTTACGGTTAAAGCTTAATTTACCACAGAAAGTTATTGTAGAATCTTAATTTACCACAGAAAGTTACTGTTAAAGCTAAATTTAACACAGAAAGTTACTTTTAAAGCTAAATTTACCACAGAGAGTTATTGTAGAAGCTTAATTTACCACAGAAAGTTATTGTAAAAGCTTAATTTACCACAGACAGTTACTGTTAAAGCTTAATTTACCACAGAAAGAATCTTTTATCTCTCTAAGGCATTGAGTTAATTTGGACACTGGCTATTTCATCTGGTTTTGATGAGATATATAACTGTGTATCATTAGCATAGCAATGGAAACTAATCCAATGTCTTCTAATGATGTTCCCTAATGGAAGCATTTATATTGTGAAAAGCAGAGGTCCTAGAACTGGTCCTTGAGGGACCCCATGATTAACTGATAATAAACTGGAGGATTCACCATTTAATTCTACAAAATGGTATCAGTCTGACAGGTAGGATCTAAACTTAAAGCCTGTCCATGAATACCTGTGTAATTTTGTATGCGATCTAAAAGGATGTTGTGGTCTATAGTGTTGAATGCAGCACCAAGGTCAAGTAGAACTAATAGTGACATACAGTCTTGGTCTGAAGCTAAGAACAGGTCATTTGTAACTTTAACAAGTGCAGTTAGGGTTATTACCCTAGGGGTAATAGGGATAAATGCGAAAGTGCACCCCCCTGATTCACATTATTTTCCTATGTGTTTGTGTACAAAATTAGGGTTATGTGTTTATGTTGATACCCACGGGTATCTGGAGCTCAGTTTGAGAATCCAAGCCCGCTCTACTTTTTTCCTCATTGTGTGTGTCCAGAACCTGTTATGTTGGAGTCCCATGATCTTCAGGGAACCAATGCCATGTCGGACAAAGTGCTGAACAATCAAGGTGTGTGATTCTTTCTTGTGTTTAATATTATACCTGTGTTGTGCCATTCTGGTGGATAATGTGTTTTTGGTTTCCCCTACGTAATGGGCATTACACTTCGTACAGTATATTAAATACACACAATTGGAAATGTCCTGTTTTAATGTAGGCTGAATGCTATGGATTTCCCTTGTACGTGGGTTTGTTATTATTATATACACTTCTTATTATCCTCCTCTTTTTTATGCAGGTACCCCTTCAGGCATTTTCTCAGGAAAGATCGGGAGTACCCCCGCTTTCGGAGGGCCTGGAACAGGATGGTTTTGTCTGTGTCTTTAAAATAGACCTTGATATCCAATTTGTGTGTTTTGGGAAAGTCTTTCCCCTTGTAGGTTACAGTATCCAGGAAATTTACCTCTGTTCTGTGTAAGGTGTGTTTAATTCTTATGAACCGATTGAGAACCTTTCTTTCCTAAGAAAGACATTTTGCTACTGTTATTGTTAACATTATTATTATTATTATTATTATTATTATTATTATTATTATTAGTGTAAAGCATTATTTCTATCAAAGTGCTACACAAGTGAAATTGGGAAGCTAACATGGTGTGGGTGCAGTGTGGTGCAGTGTGGTGCATGATGTGCTGTCGTGTGCGTCCCGGATGGCCCTGGTTGGGTAGCATCCCAGCGGATGACTTCCACTTTATTTGCATTTAAAGTGGAGAATAAGAGAGATCCAAGATCCTCTTCTGTGAAGTGGGCGTGGCTAACTCCCGTTTTTGGGAATTCATGAATATTTATAAGTTTTATGATGAAAATATTATTAGAGACTGTCGAGGTTGGCCCTATCTCCCCGTGGGAGGCGTCTGTCAAAATTCACAGAAGGGATGTGCAAAGTTGCATTAGGGAATGTGTCACCTGCCGCCTGAATCAGTCTGGTAACTTGTTTTGGAAAGAGTGCTGGGTATTTAGTGGTCCTATCATTTAGGCCAAATGATAGGACCACCTTCTGTGTGTCCGGTGAGGTCGGCGTATTATATTTAATTAGGTGGTGGGCATGGGATAAATTTGCTCCGGGATAACAGTCCACCTGAACCGCTGGGTTGTCGATTCTTGGGAGTCTCGAAAGGTTTGAGTCTCCAAGGATTAGGATTGGCCTCTGGGGTTTAAGGTCCCAATTGCGGTATTTGTCCCCCGAGTGGGGATGTCTTTCGAACTTGTCAGTTCGCCCCTGTTTCTTGGTTTGCTGCCCCTCCGTGGTGCTGTGGGTTCGGGTGTAGCAGGCTTTTTTTATTTGATTCTCCGGGGGTATCTTGGCTCTTCTCTTTTTATTAGGTGAAACGGCTGTGTCGGTCAATTGAACTGGATCTTGCGGGGTTAGGTTGGTGTCCCGTCTGATTTGTTTTATGAACGTATCAAGTTCTGTCTGGGCTGTATGTGTAAAGTATAAGTATATGTATAACTAATAGCTTTTTAACTGAAACAACAAACACATTATACTTCTCGTGTATTTACTTTTGGATCTCACTGCTCGGGGAACAGACACAGTTTCTATAGGGTGAGCTATGTGTGCATTTTCTGTGTCAATGTGCTGAGGTGAAGGATGGCTATTGAGATTTAAATTTAAAGAGTAGTTTACCAGTCAGAATGTGTTCAGCGCCCTGGAGATGTGGTCCGAGAGGATCTCCCTAATATAGTAACTTCTAAGACTGGCCTATACATGTGTGCCAAATTACATAACTTTCCTACATACGGTTCTATGGGCTGCCATTGACTTCAATGGAAGAAGAGGAATAATAATAATAATAATAATAATAATAATAATAATAATAATAATAATAATAATAATAATAATCATAATAATAAAACCGACAATAACAATAGGTGTCTACGCCCCTTCGGGGCTTGACCCCTAATAATAATAATAATAAGAAGAAGAAAACCGACAATAACAATAGGTGTCTACGCCCCTTCGGGGCTTGGCCCCTAATAATAATAATAAGAAGAAGAAGAAAACCGACAATAACAATAGGTGTCTACGCCCCTTCGGGACTTGACCCCTAATAAGAAAACCGACACTAACAATAGGTGTCTACGCCCCATCGGGGCTTGACCCCTAATAATAATAATAAGAAGAAGAAAACCGACAATAACAATAGGTGTCTACGCCCCTCGGGGCTTGACCCCTAATAAGAAAACCGACAATAACAATAGGTGTCTACGCCCCTTCGGGGCTTGGCCCCTAATAATAATAATAATAATAAGAAGAAAACCGACAATAACAATAGGTGTCTACGCCCCATCGGGGCTTGACCCCTAATAATAATAATAATAAGAAGAAGAAAACCGACAATAACAATAGGTGTCTACGCCCCTTCGGGGCTTGACCCCTAATAAGAAAACCGACAATAACAATAGGTGTCTACGCCCCTTCGGGGCTTGACCCCTAATTAGAAGGAGAAGAAGAAGAAGAAGAAGAAGAAGAAGACCGACAATAACAATAGGTGTCTACGCCCCTTCGGGGCTTGACCCCTAATAATAATAATAATAAGAAAACCGACAATAACAATAGGTGTCTACGCCCCTTCGGGGCTTGACCCCTAATAACTAGAATGGTACATTTCCTAAAGAAAATGTGAATGTGCTTGCACGTGATGTCAGTTCTCTTCATCATGCTGAGTGTTTTGATATATGACATGTCCATGTTGTGCTAAATTTTTTTATTTCGCTTATTTTGGGGGCGGGGCTACACATGACGTCAGTTCCCCTCATCGTGCTGAGTGTTTTATGTTGTGTAACTGAGATATGGCTTCTTTATATTGCAATATGGTTCGTAAGGTGCACTACATGGTTGCTAGGGTATGGCTGCACAGTTACTATGGTTATATTTGCAGACTAGTTTCTCACCTGCAACAAAAGAGCACACCTGAAAATCCATTTATCTTTTCCTGAAACAAGCGCCATGAAGATCTTGAACTAAAGCATCAATCAGTGATTTTACTGGGAAAAATTATAATCACGTTACAATAAGGATCATTAGTTCAAATGTAATGTATTAACTAACATTTACTGACCATGAGTAATAAATTATTATACTTAGTAATCTTTGTTAAAAATAATAAAAAAAAGACATTAAAAATGGTCATATCTGGTCCGTGTATCTTTTGGTCATTCAATTTTTCCATTTAGAAACGGGTATTAAAAAACAAAAAAGAGTGGCTATTTGATTTTTGTTTTTAAATACAAAAATTACAATTGAAATACAATGTTTTGTTTTGTTTTGTTTTTTTTTCATGGTCAAAAATAGATGAGTAAAATATTAAAAATGGTTTGATTTTCATTTTATATTTTGAATAACAACAAAAAAAAAATCACCAGAAAACAGAAACTAAAAAAGGTTCGTTTTTTATATTCCGAGACCAGGTGTGGTCATTTACATGATCCGTGCCAAATTTGAGATTGTGCTAATGTTACTTTAGTTCATACTAAAATGTTTTTGGAACCGTACTCGGTTATGATAATAGATATGGCAAAACAAGGCCTGTCATCTGCAGAAATCTCTGTGCGGATATCACATGAAAGCGGGGGAGCAAGAGGATGTTCTGCAAGAAATGTGAGGAGATTTTGTGCTGAAAATGGCTTAAGTGTGATGGGACTCCCCGACGCGCATTTGGAGTTAGAGGTGGCAAAAGCTATAACCGAGGTATGTACTTGCTATATCCCCCCGTTTTTAGTGTGTGTGTGTGTGTGTGTGTGTGTGTGTGTGTGTGTGTGTGTGTGTGCATGTGTGAGAACTAACATGTAGGCCTATATGCACACACATATGTCCTGCCTCCCCAGAGGGTCTTCAACTGGCATCTTTTATGCCCGCTTATTACAAATAGTAAATAAATCACACTAAATAGCCTCAGCCTACCATTATTTGTAAGTAATCGCTGTCAACATAATCCTTACAACACTGACAAATCCCTTAACACAGACATACACATGCTGCACTGGCATGATAAACATATATCAGCTGGTATGATTTTGGAAACTGGAAATCATGTTAATTTGTTACAATCTAGACGGGACCTACATATGGAAGAAGGATGATAAAGGGGTATCTCGCCATGAAAGAAGTGCATGCTGCAGAGACTCGAATTGGAACAGTGCTCAGAACTAGGCATCAGTCTTACCATGAAGCCAGACGTCAGGTATGTACTGTCTCAACATTAATATTTTACATTATCGAAATTCCAATTTATGTTTAATGTGTATTTTGATATGGTTGTTTAGCTGCAGTTACTTAGCTTGTCTAAGATTAAAAAAAAATAAAACTTACACAATTGTATAGTATAATCAAACCAAATACCCTCATTTTTATTTTATTTATTCATTATAATTATTCATATTAATTTATCTATAGGGACAACACAAATAGGCGTCGTTACATTTATAAAACCTGCAACCGATGCAGTGTATAAAGGACTAATGGGAATTTTTTTATATGATATAGTTTCAGTACATTGTTTATCTCAGGGTGCCCACAATCTCAACCCCATACCATATCAAGCTGGATACATGGGCCATAAGATCCATATGGACCAAAACGAAAAACTGGCTATGTTTGGGGTCACCCATGTTTTAGCCATTGATGGCTTCAGCAAAAAGGTTGTAGCTCATTCTACAATGCCTATAAAAAACAACCTTGCCATCTATGAAGATGTTTTCAGGTAACAGCCTATGTCTTGTTGTGAACACAAGGGATTGCATACACACGGCTAAGAATGTGACTTTTACGATCCCATTAAATTAAAATCAAAATTAACCTTGGCCTAAATGTAAATGTAGATTTTATTTTTTAAGTACATTTAAATTCTAGTTACATCGTTTTTTTTTAATGTTACATTCCATTTGGGAAAATGGTCCTTAAGCAGAGGACCAAGTGTAAATGTGCATAATGACTGCTGGGTTTATACATTTACAGATTTACTGGGAATTCTGCATAATTATTTTTCCTCAAATGGTGTACCAAATGACTTGGCTGGCTGTGGATGTCCCAATAAAATCCCACAGGAGCTGCTGCCTCATTCAGTTGATGCAGCAGACCTTTACAGCCAACAGTTGGGATCCTCACTGACCACACATTCAACTTTTGGAGTTGATCCATTTTCAACTGAACAGGACAAACTTAGAGTTGAGAATCAGTTTGCTGAGCAATATTCAGACATTTCAGACTTGTTCTCTAGAGCAGTGAACAATGACTTGGCTCCGTACAAACAGGCATTGCTCTGTCTTATGACCACAACTCAGCGCTATGTGTGAAAAGCAGATTGCTCTATTTGAACAGAATGTGAGAACAATGAACACCAATCACATCAACCAGCCTAAACATATAAATAAATTAACATTAAAACTCAATTTTTGAATCAATAAAACAAAGTCAAATACAACATGCCTATTTGTGAGTATAAAAGTGCAAAATGCTACTCCTCTTCAAAAAGAGATCTCAGAACAGAAAATGCTTCTGACAAACCATTAACCTCAAATATGTTGTTGCCTGTGGTGTTCCCTCTACATTTTGCACAGTACACAGAGGTCTCCTGCCACTGTTCCACACATGTTTTGCAGCCAATAATGCTTCGGCAACACTGTGTAAAGACTGGCTCCTCGATGAACTCTAAAAATTAAAAATAAAAAAATAAAATTAGAAAAACTAGTCAGTCATTATCTGTGTTTGTCTACCTGCCCTTAAAATGTTCTTGATGTACCGGATAACAGTGTTTCCTTATATTTAACTTTTAAAAATGTCTGTTATTGTATCATTACATCATGGGATGTTACAAAAGTGCATCAGTACATGTAATTAATTGTAGTGGATGAGACACAGCTGACCTTTGTTAGAGAATGTAATAACATACTGTATGTGTATTTGGAAATCTCAAACTCGGGCACAGACTACACAAAATGGATCCAAAATGATTTCACATGTGGGACAATTAACATTTATTGGGATACCTAATCATACAAACAACACAGCAGAACCTTTGCTTGATGGTCTGTAGCTGGGAAGGAGTCAGGATGATTCTTTGAGTTGCAGCCAGATTGGTGAGCTCTCGGATTGCTGCAGTGACATGTGGTAGGCTCTGTGATGCGTTTTGGTAGTGGTGGTGGGCTAAAAGCCATAACTTTTGTTGGAAAAATTAGAAAAGGAATAAATAAGGCTTTTTATTTATGAATGTAGCCTGCCCAAGTCAGGGCTGCTGCTTAAGAAATTCATTCATTTAAAACAAGACACTTATCTCACACACAAGCTCAATTTCCCTGATTATGGGAATATCTTAACAGGCTCTCAGTTACTTTGCTGTGTTAATGTATAAGAAACCCTGAGATCCAAAAAATAAATTGTGCCAAACATTATAAAAAAAAGATTTTCAAAAGTTTGAACCCGTTAATTCCTATATATTCCCGTTAATTCCCATGGAAAGTTTCCAGCTTTGAAAATTCCCGGAATTTTGCAACCCTACTCACATATCCCGGAGCCTTGGTTAAAATTGCAATTTTCTCATGATTTACAAATAGTTGCAAACATTTGGGAGATTTTAAGTACTCAAGTAAACGAAAGACATTACACTGGCCTAGTGGTTTTTGGATATTTTACATATTATGTACATATTGCAGTTTTAAAAGTACAACAAAAAATGTTTCCCACCTGTTGTTCCTTCAGACTCCAAGATTGCATTCCCCTGCGCATCAGTCAATACCATGGGATCATGGCTTCCAATGGCATCTTGCACTTTTCCGATTATCCCCTGAAGGGTAGCCTCAGATTCTAACAACTGGATCACCACCATCCTGCTGGGACTCAGCCTCCCGCCAACCACCTCAGCAAGGAAAATTGATCTGAAAGAATATCAATAAAATAATTGCTATGAAAGACAGGGCATTCATAATCCTAGCAATGAATTATGGTTTTATGTATTCTGTTTATCAACAATAAATACAAAATTTAGTTTGACATAATCTTGCTGACAAGATTATTCCATGAGCAAAGGTTATAAAAGTCGGGGTTAAAATGTGCATAATAGTGTAAATGAAACTACAAAGAAGACAAAGAGTGCCAACTGGAGTTGATATGATCATATCATCAAATGTTAACTGTGTTTTGCAAAGATATCTAATTATATTTTATTTCCCATAATTGGCAAACTATAAATGGCTTTCATTTGAGAAGCGATCTAGACCAACTTTACCTTTGAAATGTTTTAGAGACAGTGTCTGTGGGGGAGTCCGCTGTGCAGTTGAACTAGTAGTTGCAGGTGTTCGCATAAATGTAAAACGTCGGCCTGAGCTAGCTGTGGCTTGCGAGGTGTCCTTCTCACCATGAATCTCATAGTGAGCTCTTGGAGTGAGTTCATATGAGCTAAAATGACCCGATGAGCCAGGAAAAATGGCCACATTTGCGTCGTCAGTCATATACAGACTTTGAGTTGAGACCTGTCAAGAAATGAATAAGACAAATAACCACTAGTGTATATCTCCAAGCCTTTTTCGTCATATTTTTCAGTGACTACTGAGAGGAAAACTTATCCAAATGCTAAATCTCAAAATTATTTAAAGTACAGTACAAAAGGTAATTTTTTTTACGGACAATCCACGAGGCAGACTTGAAAGTCTGTACTAAATTTAGTGGTGTTAGGCTAGCCTCACTACCGTCTTTGTATGTTTTTTGTACAGGTGCTGGTCATATAATTAGAATATCATTCAAAAAGTGAAACTTGTATATTATATTCATTCGTTACACACAGACTCATATGTTTCAAATGTTTATTTCTTTTAATTTTGATTATTATAAACTGACAAAATTCAGTATCTTCTCAGAAAATTTGAATATTGTGAAAAAGGTTCAATATTGAAACTCAGAACACATGCAGAAGGGCCTTTAATAATGGTCTCTCAGTCTAGTTCTGTAGGCTACACAATCATGGGGAAGACTGCGGACTGACAGTCTTCGATCATTGAAAAGACGACCATTGGTTTGGCACCTGCACACAGTGCTAAAGCTACCAGTACCTGGTTTAGGACCATGGATCCCGTTCTTAATTGGCTAGCAAACTTGCCTGACCTAAACCCCATAGAAATCTATGGTGTATTGTGAAGATGTGATATGCCAGACCCAATAATGCAGAAGAGCTGAAGGCCACAATCAGAGCAACCTGGGCTCTCATAACACCTGAGCAGTGCCACAGACTGATCGACTCCATGCCACGCCGCATTGGCTTGCAGTAATTCAGGCAAAGGAGAGCCCCACCTAAGTATTGAGCGCTGCACATGCTCATACTTTTCATGTTCATACTTTTCAGGTGGCCAAGATTTTCTAAAAAATACCTTTCTTTGGGTTGGGTCTTAAGTAATATTCTAATTTTCTAAGATACTAAATGTGGGATTTTCCTTAGTTGTTAGTTATAATCATCAAATTAAAAGAAATAAACATTTGAAACATATGAGTCTGTGTGTATGAATGAATATAATATACAAAATTTCACTTTTGAATGGAATTAGTTGAAATAAATCAACTTTTGATGATATTCTACTTATATAACCACACACTGTATGTTGGCATGTTTGACTTTTAACCTCAACGGCTGCAGCATGGTTGAACCAAATTTTCCACTTAATCTTGACATGACACCCTGGAACATCTCAGCTAACGTTATAGCAAGCTATCAAGCTACAACTTGATGCATTTCTTTTACCTGAAATATGCGACTTAGTTTTTCTGCACTCATGTCGTCTTCCTTGAGAGACACTCTTTTATTGTTTCTGAAAACGACGTAGCGATCCATGTCGGTTCGTGTATCGCGGTCGATTACACAGTACGTCCAATGTGCCACCGCTCCGTCCAATTTTGGCACTCTTGCATGGGTGGCTCTAGGGTGTGGCAATAGCAGGTGGTTCTTCTTCTTCTATTCTTATTGGCGGGAGGCAACTAGCAATTAAGGTGCATATCCGCTACCTGCTGTACTGGAGTGTGGGCCAGAGATCAGTGTGTATATATCTGCATATATATATATAAACTAATAATAATAACTATATAAAATAAATATTATTACTAATGGGTTGTATGTAATATATAATAGTAATTGAAAATAATTAAAAAAAAACAGTTAAAATTCTTTTCATTAATCCAGTTTTCTTTCAGAAAAATAATAAAACTTTAATAATTTGTTCTTCATTTAATATTCTCTTAAGATTCAACTCATGCACCCCCATTTTCTTTAACATCATCTTTAAAAACCTTACTCTTTGCATGTTATATTTAATGCATTGACAAATAACATGCTCCACTGTCTCTTCTTCTTCTAATCCACACTCACACGGCAGTGGTTCTTCTTCTTCTTTTCTTGCTATAACGCAGATCGCAGACATTTAAGTGCATTACCGCTACCTATCGCACAAAAGGGCCATTGACACTCTCCCTATGATTATTTACTCAAATTACCAATACAATCACTCCTTATTCTTATACCCACATATATGCTTCATAGAGTTTCATCCGGCGCTGCGTGTTCAGCTCCTCACTCAGCCTCATGGCAGGAAAGATAGATAGATAGATAGATAAATAAATAAATAAATAAATAAATAAATAAATAAATAAATAAAACCACTTATATACGCTTTTAAACAAGTACTTTCCAAAAAAAAAATAAACAAATAACATTTTTGGCATTATATTTCTACCTGGATTTAATAAATGTATTATCTTAAAGTGCTCACACTTATTCTTTAGTTCATTCTTTAATTCATTCCTTTCAACACAATATATCTCCCACAATGCATTATTACAACTATTTCATTAACACCACATATACCTCCAGTGTTGTAATGTAACGGAGTACAAATACTTCGTTACTGTACCTAAGTAGAAATGTAACGTATCTGTACTTTACTTCGCTATTTAAATTTATGACACTTTTCAATTCACTTTTACTACTCCACTACATTTCCGAGATAAAATGTAAACTTTTACTCCTTATATTTCCACTAAGCATCTTCATTACTCGTTACGTACAAAATAAAGTCAGCAGAAATGTGGTGTGACTGTAATAGTGAGGTTTGGTGAATCACTGCTCCTAGTTGTATTAACGCCTTCGCACCACAGGTACGCGCAGCGTGCACCGCGCAGTCAGAGCTGGGGGCATTTAACGTTAATTGGGGATATTAATATTAATGCAAACAATCCATTCAATACTAAATAAAAATAACATTTATTGATTTTGGTCTTTGTCTTGTGAATATTAGTTTATTAATGACTGCATTCATTACACACACTGTTTGTAGAGAATTCACACATACATGGACTGATCTGATTCAAGACTGACATCATTACATCATGCATAAAGTTTTGGTGTCCACTTTTGGCCATTTAATAATACCATAACTTTTGGCTTACTATGTTGTCATATAATATATAATATGAAACTCTTCTTGTGTTTAAATTCTCACTGAGGGCTAAAACCCCTAAAGATGAAACCCTAGAACCGCCCTGATCTTATAACCTACTGAAAATCACTGAAATTTTACTTTTACTTTTACTTCAATACTTAAGTACAGTACATTAAATATCAGAAAATGACTTTTGATACTTAAGTACAGTAATATCAGATACTTTATGACTTTTACTTGAGTAATATTCTAAAAGGTGACTTTCACTTCTACTGAAGTCATTTTCTAGTACGATACTTTTACTTTTACTCAAGTATTGCTTTCTAGTACTTTAAACAACACTACATACCTCACATAGACCCGTTGGACGTTTGCTTAGCATAGTACTGTTCAATCTTGTATGCCCCAATCTTAATCTAGTAATTATGATCTCTTCAGATCAACTCCTACCTGACACTCTTCCTTTACCCACTGTTGGCTGAATTTGAAAGAAATGTCTACCTTTTATATTTGAATCCCACTGATGCCATATTTTCAGAACATTATTTTTGATTATTGATTTAATTTCGTTCTATGGCCTTTTTAGCTAAAACATCTGCCTTTTCATTTCCTCTTAAGCCAATATGAACCAGAACCCACAAAACCTTGACTTTTACATTAATTTGATTAAGTGAATATAATTCTTGAATAATCTATATTACCAAGTCTTGTGTAGTTTCTGACTTCTGCTCAGTCAGACCTATTACGACTGAGCTAGAATCTGAACATATAATTGCCTTGGATATTTTAACTTCACTAATCCACTTTATTGCAATAATTATTGCAAACATCTCTACTGTATACACTGATAAACGATCCGATATCTTATTGTTCTTATACTTTTGATTTTGGAATTATGAATGTAGAACCCACATAACCTGTTTTTTGATCTTTTGAAGTATCTGTGAAAATGTGCATATGTTCCCCATACCTTGACCCCACATACTCCCTTACATTATATAGCCTACCTCTGATTCATGAGGTCCTATCGCAGGTGCTTCAGCACCCCCAAGAAAGACAAAATCACCTCTATAGCACCCCCTACAGATTTTTCCCTGGGATCAGCAGGCTGTAGCCTATATATAAATACGCTGGTAATAAAAAAATAAACAAAATAAGTTTTATTTTATTATTCATAAAAAATAATAACCTGTATATTACTCCCCCTCAGCACCTCCCATCAAAATTATCTGGCGCCGCCCCTGTGCTCTTGTCATGTAATGACCACATCTGGTCTCAGAATATAAAAAAACGAGCCTTTTTCGTTTCTGTTTCTGGTCATTTTATTTTTCTTTGTTATTTGAAAAATAAAATGAAAATCAAACCATTTTTAAAATTTTACTCATCCATTTTTGACTATGAAAAAAAAAAACATGTTGTATTTCAATTGTAATTTTTGTATTTAAAAACGAAAATCAAATAGCCACTCTTTTTTGTTTTTTAATACCCGTTTCTAAATGGAAAGTCGAATGACCAAAAGATACACGGACCATATCTGCTGTAAAACTGTAGACACATTTACACATATTTACAAGCATCTATCAGCAAAACATTTTTAAATAGTAGTACTATATTCAGACATCATTTCACACTCATGACTGACCAAATTGGCTGTAATTCTGTACAATTTACCGCTGTTGAAGTGCCTTAGAATAACAAGATTCTACAAAAGTACTGTTTTCTTAGCTGGTGAAAAAAACTGGAATACATATTTAAATTGTGAATATGCAGGTAGAAATATGTGTGGGTAAAAAGGAAAGGAGAACTTCATAGTGCATTATTTAATGCACAAGTTTAATGCCCACTTATATTGGCCAATGTATCATAAATGCACACAAATCTCATTGGTTCCACATATGGTCGCTGTCGGGCTGAATCCTCGTATTTCCAAAACCATTATTTTTCAGGGAATTAAAAAAATTGGCATTTTTTTTTTTTTTTTAGTCATTAAACATTGTATCGTTAAAGTTGTTATTATACCTTATATTACTATCATATACTGTTGTGTACCAACATTAACACAACATTTTCCCAAAGTCAAGTTTTATCGGAGATACAAGCTTTATGACTCGGGAGCAGGGAGATACGAATCATGCTGTCACTGATAAGAACAGTACGGACACAGACTTCCCGTCCCTTTAACTTTTCCTTATATACAGTACAAATTACAACCTGATGATGTCTTTAGGTTATGATTTCTGTCTCTCTCTTTGGCTAATTATTTTCCAGGACTCTGTCTCTATCTCCCTTTATGGTATGTGAGTTTAATTAGCCACTTCCCCTAAAAAATTGTCATTATGTCCTTTTAAATTAAGTAGGTCGTTTAGTTTGGTTCAATACCTTGTCCTCCTGCATTCTCTGTATAGTGGACACCAGGATATCTCTCTCAGAAAACAAATAGGGTCTTCTATTCTGAAACAAAATAAACAGCAACAAATATATTACAGAACAAACATATATGTAAATATACTGGAAAATATAATACAATATATTAAAAAATACATTTTCTGATACACCAGTTTCAAACTTCTGATACAAACTCCTGATACACCAGTTTCTACCCATTGTCTAAAAACATGCAGATGAGGTAAATTCAGCTCACTATAAATTGCTGTTAGGTGTGTGTGTGTGTGTGTGTGTGTGTGTGTGTGTGTGTGTGTGTGTGTGTGTGTGTGTGTGTGTGTGTGTGTGTGTGTGTGTGTGTGTACTGGGTGTACCCTGCCTGTGGCCCGAGATGCTGGGACAGGCTCCTATCCTCCTGTGACTTTACAGAGGTTAAGACATTTTGGAAAATTGATGGATGATGAATGGATGGACTGAAATTATTTAATAAAAATGTTGCAGTGCTCTGACTATTATGGTGTGTAACTTTAACACTGTATACATTTTACATCAGTTTGATGACAACTAAAACATTAAACTATAACAAAAGATGCATTAATCTTTAACATTGTTAACTAAGTATTAGAATGGTTTTATACTATTGGGGCAGTTTAGAGATATAACTGTGTTAGATAAACATTCTGTGAAGATGTTGGTCTATATCAGCTTTACTGATGCTGGTAACATTTCATGGATGCAGTCAGATTTACTTTTAATGTATTAAATATTGTACAGTAATGTCATACGTTGTTGACGTGAAATGTTCTGCACACTAATGTTGAGGATGAAAGTTTACTGAAAGAGAGCAGTAAGAGATGCAGCACATGGTGTGGTTCACTTACTGCGTTCAGATGTTGCCATCTAGTGGTGGTGTGTCGCAAGGAAAAAGTCAGTGATCTGAGATATAAATTCTTATATAGTATACTGTCCTGAACTTCAAACCAGGTGACTGTGGATCAGCAGAACAAACATGGGGAAGTTAGGATAAGAAAAAGGACGGAATAAGACTTTTATTACTAAATCATGTATTTGCATTTTTTTATTTAAATGTTTTCTTACATCAGACTTAAACCCAGTAAGAATGTTAAACTGAACTTAGACAGCATTTAAAAAATTTTATACATTAGAGTTATAGTGACTGTCAGTAAATGCATTATATTTGTTTATTGGTTATTGAATGTAATTTTTATTAAATATAATAAACCCCAGACCCTATGATGCTTTATCTTTATTTTAAGGGTGAAAAAAAAAACAACAAAAAGAAAATCTCCACAAAAGGACTTCACTATTATATGTAAAGACACTAAAGAAGCAGCGCTCCTGAGTAGAGACCAGGTAAAGGACAAAAGATCAATCTGTTCCTTCCCCAGAATAATCACCATGCTCAATTACATAGAAATTTGTATTAGTATCATTTACTAAAGTGGACACTTTATTAATACAACACATAATTATATATACTGATGTCATATCTATTAATATGAGAGGTGAAAATAAATAAAAAATTAGGAGGGGGAAAGCAGATATGGACATTATTACTTTAATGATCCAAATGACAAGAAATAATAGACAGAACATTAGGACTCAGGACACAAAGAGACAGGGGAGCTAACTCATAAAGGTAGGAGAACATGGACAGTGTAAAGAAAATGAACAGAATTAAAAACAGAGCCTCATGTAATGTTTTTTTTTTTTTTTTTTTTTTTTTTTTTAGCTAAATAAATTGAAAGCAAAGAAAAATCTAGCTGCATACCCTAATCTAAACTACCTAAAAGTACAGTGGGCAGGGTCATCGCTCTGCCCAATGGTGCTTTTCTCTCTTTTGTCCATTTATTTATACTGAACTGATAAACGGTGAACTGTCAATTCAGGTGGATTACAGACTTTAACATGAACTGTGAGTAAACATGTGAAGTGACGTTTCATATAAGAGCTCGTTCTGAGCTGAGATCTAGTGATTTTTTATGTAAATGTTAGAAGGTGAAAATTTGAAATGAATTCTTGAAAAAAAAATTCAACTCATTTTGAAGATTAATAAGGAATTTGTGAAAAGTGAAAAGTTTATATTCTTTTTATTCCTTTAATGTTGTAAAAAATGTAACTACTTTCATATAATTGATCACTCAATCAGAGGTAATGAATAAATAAATAAAAACAAAAAAATTTTTTTAATCACTAGCTGAAGTTTTATTGAGCGCTGTCAGGGAGAAGGGAGTCCTTACTTACAGAGAGAGAGAGAGAGAGAGAGAGAGAGAGAGAGAGAGAGAGAGAGAGAGAGAGAGAGAGCACCAGGCCAGAGTGTGGAAGACCAGATCATGACAAAGGTACAAGCACAAACAAGGGAACACAACAACAGCAACAAGTCTAAACAGAAAACCAAACAGAAACAAAAACACACGCAAATGGACAACTGCAACTCGCACTGACTGTCTGTCTCTAGTATACATGTGCTTTACGCAGCACAAACGGAGCTCCGTTACAATTATTATATTTATACAAATATATATATTATACAAATACATCAGTGTCATTCACAAGGTTCTCCCACAACTCAGTAAACACGACTTACAAGCCCCGAGCCTCTTTTTGTCTTTTTCTCTTTGCACGACATTGTCCTTTTTCCCGAGACCCGACGTGATCTCGTAGCGAGCAACAAAGTCCCTGCTCAACAAACATGTTGCTGAACGCTCGGGATCTTGTCTGCAGCGTCGTATTTTCGCTCGTCGCTGAGAAACAGTCATCAGCCACGGCCCGGGTTAAGTCTACAACGTTCTCATGCTTACTTTTAGCCCGGCCCCCCGGGCGAGAGGAGGAAGGTTCCTGTGTTACACAGCGTACAGCGTTACACCTCGTTTATTCTACTATATATATATATATATATTATATTATATAATATATATATATATATATATATATATATATATATAGATAGAGAGAGAGAGAGAGAGAGAGAATAGAGAGAGAGAGAAGCGAGGAATTGGCTGAAGTTGCTCCCGCTCCTGCCGCCATGCCGGCCAAAGCGCCCAAGAAGGCAGGTTCGAGGACCAAGAAAAACAGGCCCTAGTGGCCCATAGCGGTTTTCCTCGTCCAAGGATAGGATACGATGTGGAAGAAGAACAACTTACAAAATATTAAGAGGCCAAAATGCCGGCGACCCCCAAGAAAGCAAGCCAAAGCCCCAGAGGGCCAAAAAGCCGGCGACCCCCAAGAAGGTAAGGGCTAAAGCAGCGAAGGCCAAAAAAGGCTCCCAAGAAGAAGTAAACGTGTTTCTTATGTTTTTTACTCCTCAAATGGCTCTTTTAAGAGCCACCCATGTTTTCGCTTAAAGAGCTGTTCCTATTCTGATAAACATGATAAACAAAATGATGACGTCATGGTGACTTTAGTGATTCTGTACCGAGTGTTTAGGCAGCTACAGACTTCTACATTCACCTTCACATAAACGTATGAACAACTAGGGACAATTGGACAGTTTACATTTAAATCCATGTGTATTTGTCTTTACTCTCTTCTGTACTAATATATGCTTTATAGATATAAACCAGTGAATAATCAAGATACTGATCATAAATCAGTTTACAAATTGTTTTCTCTCTACAATGATATGCATTTAGTCTTTATTTATTTTAATTTCGTTCACTCTCTCTCTCTCGCTCTCTCTCTCTCCTCTCCCTCTCACACACACACACACACACACACAACACACACACACACACACACAACACACAACACACACGGCAGTGGGAGGGGCATGTGATGTACAATAGAATAGGACTGACCCTGGAATTCTACGGCGTGTTTCGGATTGGTTCTTCCGTCACAAGTATCTTAGCCATAAGAGAGATGCCGTGATGTTATATGACAGAGTGCTAGAAGAAACAGCGCTGTTATTTCGGTGTTATTCTTACAAACGTATCCTGAGCTACAAGATGAGTGGAAGAGGCAAAAACCGGCGGTAAAACTAGGGCTAAGGCCAAGACTCGTTCATCCAGGGCCGGACTGCAGTTCCCCCGTGGGTCGTGTGCACAGGCTTCTGCGTAAAGGTAATTATGGCCCAGCCCGTCGGTGCCGGCGCTCCGGTTTACTTGGCTGCCGTGCTCGAGTATCTGACTGCTGAGATCCTCGAGTTGGCCGGTAATGCCGCCCGTGACAACAAGAAGACCCGTATCATTCCCCGTCACCTACAGCTCGCTGTGGCGTAACGACGAGGAGCTGAACAAAGGAGTGACCATCGCTCAGGGAGGTGTACTGCCCAACATTCAGGCCGTTGCTTTCTGCCCAAGAAGACCGAGAAAGCCGTCAAGACCAAGTAAACTCGCTCAGCGCTGCGTTTCTCAACATATAAAAAGGCTCTTTTAAGAGCCACCCACTTTTATTGACAAAGTGCAATTTCATCCTGCTTTTTATTAATACTGTGAGTGTCAACTTTATAAAGACAATTTCCCCAAATAAGTGTTAATCTAACACTAATTATAACTGGTCTTGTTTAAAGACAGATGACCTGACAACAACATTAATAATAATAATAATAACAACAATAATAATAAATAATGAAGCCTGCTGTCTAATGACACCAAGAGACAGTAGGGTTGCTGACAGAAAATAAAAGCGCTGTGCTACTGAGAGCGCCAGTAAAATAGGGGTGGGCGGTTTGGGTATCCAACTGTGTCCGTGACAGAGAACGGTCCAATAGTCATCAGGTGACGTAACAGGTTCTATCCGGCAGATGTGTGCTTTCAATCAGCCCAATGAGAACAGGGCGGCGTAGGGCTAAATAGACAGCGTTCGCCAGCGCCATTATCCGCCGTTATCAGAAGTCTACTGAGCTGCTTATCCGCAAACTGCCCTTCCAGCGCCTGGTCAGAGAAATCGCTCAGGATTTCAAGACCGACCTGCGTTTCTAGAGCTCGGCCGTCATGGCTTTGCAGGAGGCTAGCGAGGCATACCTGGTCGGTCTGTCGAGGACACCAACTGTGCGCCATTCACGCCAAGAGAGTGACCATCATGCCCTAAGGCAGCTGGCCCGCCGTATTCGCGGAGAGCGCGCTTAAACCTCAATTCTGTCTAATGTACACAAAGGCTCTTTAAGAGCCGCCACCACATTCTCTCTGATTAATGAGCACTTCTTCATATTTGTGTGTGTGAGCTCAGGGTTTGTTGTTGTAAAGTTCACTGTGTGTGTGTGTGTATGTGTATATATATATATATATATATATATATATATATATATATATATATATATATATATATATAATAATCTCACATGTCAGTCATGGGAAGTTTGGTCTTTCAGACAGTTCGTTTTAATGAACAATTCAATGAACAAGTTCACCAGTTCTTTTACGTCATCCCACCGCTGCCGCCAGAAATTAATACAATCAATTTAACACATTTGAAAAGTTCTTTGTAATCATAACTTTAGTTGAATTTGTTTCTTGCATTTAAGTTTTGCAACTAAAACCCCAGTACAGGCATTGATGTGCAAACGTGGTGTTTCTACATGTCTTAAATGATATAAAGTTAATAAACTAGTCTTCATCAACTTACAATAACTTACAAAAAAGCATATCTTTCTTTGAAATGTTTTTTTTCCCTATATATATAGATATATCTATATATATCTATCTATATATATATTATATATATTATATATATATATAATCTATCGAATGGACGCTTTTTCTCCTCCTGGACTTCTCGAGAACGTTGAAGACGGCGTGCCTTGGTTTCATCATTCACGACACAGAATCCTTTACCGCCAAACTGTACATTGTTTTTAAATGAAAAATATATACAAATATAACAATATCATCCATTGTTTACTTTTGATTTCAGTGAGCTTTCATTGTGAATGACACTAATCTCAGTCTGACAACTCAGTATGGAGACAATATAGCACATTTACACTATAAACCTTATAGATTCTGTAATATTTTGTGTTTTACAGCTGATAAAATGAAAATGATAAAAGGGTTAACAGACACATTATTAGACACATTAATAGACACATTGCTTCATGTCATAACATCGTTTTACCAGCAGATGGCAAAAAAGGATTGTTGTATTTTCTTATGAACAATTTCTTTTACAGTTAGTGACATGTATTTATGATTAGTGTGTTCACATTTACAAACCTCTTCACACAGTTAGAACAACAGTCTATGTGACTGAATCACCTTTCACTGCTTTGTATTATGGAAAAGCATTAAATAAACTCAGCTTTCAAACTTCATGAATTCTTCTATTGTTCAAACTCATCAAAACCAACAAAACTGTGTATCTACAGAACATTTTTCACCTTTACATAATGTTTTATAAACTAATCAATATAATTAAAAAGCCCAACCAAATTATCTTTATTATTATAATAAAATATATTTATTCAAAGTTTTAATAAAATAAACAAACCAATAGACTAAAAATAATGTAACTAATGCAGTATATAATTAAGTGTGTTATTAATGTATTACGTGTAACTGAAGTAAATAAGTCTATTGAAGTGTAGGTGTTAAAAATGCAAACAAAATAATAATAATAAGAAGAAGAACAAGAAGAAGGAGAAGAAGAATTAAATGTAAATATAATCCTTAGCCTAATGTTAGCTAACCTGCTAGCGACCATAGCTGTCAGTTTAAATTCCATACTAAAATCCTGAAAGGAGTTGATGAGCTTAGATAACGAGCATTTAGTTTATTTCCACAATCTAATATTCAAGTCCATTAAAAAGTCACTTTTCACAACCCTGACTACTGGATTTACACTAATTCCTACTTAAACTAGTGATTAGTCAGATCTGGTGATAAAGGGCTTGGTGACAGATGTATGTTGTCTACCTAGAGAACTTCACTAATACATTTACATTTACAGCATTTGGCAGACACCCTTATCCAGAGCGACGTACATAAGTGCTTAAATCTCTAACATTGAATACATTAATGCTGGTTCACCAGGTTACATACTTAAGATACCATGAGTTTAAAACATTTGTTCAAAGTTACAATGAAAAAGTGTCAAAGGGTTTTTTTTTTGTTTGTTTGTTTTTTAAAATGCAAAAGATAAGGGAAGAAGTGCTAGTTGAAATGTTTCCTGAATAAGTAGGTCTTAAATCATTTCATTTACACAACATCATAGTGACTATAAAGGTAGTTAGCCTGCTGAAGTCAGTTTGAACAATTATACAGGAGCATTTTTAATAGATGTGGGGGGTGGACAGGCTCAATTCAAGTCAAGTCAAGTCACCTTTATTGTCACATCACCACAGCACATGTGCCAGTATGAATTATATACAGTATGAATTATATATGTGTATGTATATATATGTATGTATAAGTATAAATATAAATGATATATATAAGTATAAGTTTTATATACATGTAATATATATGTAACATGTAAGGTACGACAGACTGTGCAGATACAGAAATGTCCTGTGGTACCGATAGCTTATTGTCAGATAGATTGTTATATTAAATTAAATGCAGTGTGTGTGTATAGTCCAGTGTGTATAGATGCAGTACGAATGCAGTGTGCGTGTGTGTGTGTGTGTGTGTGTGTGTGTGTGTGTGTGTGTGTGTGTGTGTGTGTGTGTGTGTGTGTGTGTGTGTGTGTAGTCTAGTGTTGAACTGTTGAATTTTGAGTGCAGTGTGTAGCATACCATATTGTGGAAGTATGCTGTAGGCTGTGTTAGTTATGGCTGTTAATTAGTCTGATAGCCTGAAGGAAAAAGCTATCCCTTAGTCGACTAGTGCGGGATTGGATGCTGCGGAGATGTCTTCTTGAGGGGAGCAGAGAGAGCAGTCTGTGGGACGGGTGGCAGGAGTCATTAGTGATCCTCCGAGCTTTTCTTATACACCGCCTGTTGTAGATGTCCTGGAGGGAGGGAAGCTCACCTCCAACAATGTGGCTGGCAGTTCGCATGACTCTTTTCATGGTTTTACGGTTGCCAGCAGTGCTGTTTCCAAACCAGGCGGTGATGCAGCCCATCAGGATGCTCTCTATAGTGCAGGTGTAGAATGTGCTGAGGATGCTGGGGCTCATTCCAAACTTCCTCAGCCGTCTCAGGAAGAATAGGCGTTGGTGTGCCTTCTTCAGCACTGCGTCAGTGTGTGTGGACCAGGTGAGATCCTCACTGATGTTAACACCCAGAAACTTAAAGCTGCTCACACGCTCCACAGGTGTCTTGTCGATGGTGATGGGTCTGTGTTCTCTGCTCTGTCTCCTGAAATCTACCACCAGCTCCTTGGTCTTGTCAATGTTTAGTGAGAAGTGGTTCTTCTGACACCATTTAGTCAGGGTGCTCACCTCTTCTCTGTAGGCCGTCTCATCGTTGTCGGTGATCAGGACTTTCACCGTTGTATCATCAGCGAATTTGACGATGATGTTGGAGCTGTGTGTGGCTGTACAGTCGTGTGTATACACTCCTGTATTCCCTGTATACACACGACTGTACAGCCACACACAGCTCCAACGTCATCATCAAATTCACTGATGATACATCGGTGGTGATGATACAAAGAGGTGAGCACCCTGACTAAATGGTTTTAGAGAGTTTAATCAGGTCACTTGTACAGTGATTTTAAACTGTTTAAATCTATCAAAACATGATCTACAGCGTATGAATATTAAGATGTTGTTGTTACAGAATTCAAACAGTAAAGTAAATGAATGCACGACTCTGCTTAACTTCCGTGATCAGACGAGATCTGCCTCCTTTTTTTTATTTACTTTTTTTTGCACTGGAACTGAATTGTTGTCTCTGCTTCATTCTGAATTCGGACCATGTTGTCATTACTGTCGATGATAGCCAGGTCAGTGTGTGTGGCTCTGCAGTAACCCTGAGCATCACTCCAGGTTTTCCCCTGCTGGATCAGATAGTACTGACGAGGGAAAGACAGGACGAGAGGAACTGGGGATAAATTTTTAACATTTTATGCAACATTACCTCAGTCACAAATTTTACTTATTGTAATAAGTAATTGTCTTCTCATAATTTTCCTTCATTTGACTCTGCAACTTCAAAATGAACATTTATGTAATGAAATACACACACACACACACACACACACACACACACACACACACACACACACACACACACACACACACACATATATATATTTTATATAAATTTTCAGAGTTAATTAAATTTGTGACTGAGGTAATGTTATTGGAAGGGAACGATAACAATGTAAATGAGCAAAGAGAAGAAACAAACAGGAGAAAATGACAGAAAATGTCCAAAGTTTGGGAACATTTCAAATCGAAAAGTAAAGAAAATGCCGTGGCGTGTGTCCATTGCAAGATCAAGCTGGTATACCACAACAGCACGTTGTCCATGCTTATATATGCTTAAAGCACTCGGTGTGAAACCATGCATGGCCTCTAGGTTTAAGTTCCTGTACATGATTTTGCCTCTTAAATACCACAAAGGATTCCAAACAGTAAAGGATTATGTTATGACTGAGCTGTAGATTTAGAATCTTTTAGTTCTGAAGTAAAGTTGTAGTTCGTAAAGTTGCATTACTTTTACAGTATTTTTGTATGATTATGATTATTATTATTATTATTATTATTATTATTATTATTTTAATGTATGCCTTTGTTTTGATACTTAAACAGTAATTTCAAAGTAATTATTATTATTATTATTATTATTATTATTATTATTATTATTATTATTACGGACTCTTCTTAGTAGTCTTCTTAGTTTGTCTAAAAGTATTGGCACCCCACCGGGTTTTCACGTGACGTCACGTGTAGCCCCGCCCCCAAAATAAGCAAAATAATAAATTTTGCACAACATGGACGTGTCATATATCAAAACACAGCCCGATGAGGGAAAGTGCCTCACACGTGTTTTGGTCACGTGACATGTAGCCCCGCCCCCAAAATAAGCGAAATCAAAAAGTTAGCACAACATAGACATTTCATATGTCAAAAGACTCAGCCCAATGAGGGGAAGTGCCTCACGTATGTTTTGGTCACGTCACGTCACATGTAGCCCCGGCCCCAAAGTAAGCAAAATAAAAAAAAATAGCACAACATGGACATTGTCAACATTGTCATATATCAAAACACTCAGCACGATGAGGGAAACTTGGCACATGCAAGCACCATTCACATTTTCTTCAGGAAATGTACCGTTCTAGTTTTTTTTTTGTTGTTGTTGTTGTTGTTGTTGTTGTTGTTCTCAGAAAAGAGTTAATTTAAAACCCAGAATGTTTGGCACTTAAATGTACTTAATTCTTCTCAGTAAACTTCGTCATTGTTCACAGTACAAGGACAGACAGAGAAACAATGGGTAAGATTTAAATGTTTATTTTGGCAGAAAATATTGTTGTAAGCATTGCATACCGTCGCTGTTAGGCGGAATACTCGTATCTCCAAAACCATAATTTTTCAAGAAAGTAAAAAAATGCCGTATTTTTTATTTGAGTTATTAAACATTGTATCGTTAAAGTTGTTATTATACCTTATATTGCTATTATATACTGTTGTGTACCAACATTAGCACAACATTTTCCCAAAGTCACGTTTTATCGGAGATACAAGCTGCCGCGAAGCTCTCCCACGGACTGAAGAAGAGGTGAAGTTACGAGATTTCACATACAGTTGAAGTGTCTAATGGAGTTAAGAGATTTGTGCTCAAGCTATTTTCAAGACTTTAGATTGGTTAATAACTTGTAAAAATAACAGACCCTCGTGGGGACTGACCAATAGCATTGATATGTGAAAAAAATAGGAAATTGACAAAATCTGGACATAGGAGGTTTCCGCCCAACAGTGGCGATATAAAATGCATTTAAAAAATAAAAGTTTTTTTTTTCTAAAAAAGGAAACCAATTAGTTGTTAATTTTAAAAGACCCATCTTATTATCTTTTTATTTTCTTATTTTAATATTGCTTTTTAATTACTCGATTAATCTATGAAATTTTTGGTAGAATACTCGATTAGTAAAATATTCGATAGCTACAGCCCTATTCTCAGTCTACCTCAGTTTTATTTATGTTTAAAAAACTGTTAAATATATACAGTGAGTGTATAACAAAGTGCTAAATATAAACACTTTGTACTATTTTTTCCACTTTATTAAGCATTTCTTATATTTGCTTTCATTTTGCACCTTAAATGTTGAGATTGTTATTAAGTGTTCATTGTGACTTTAGACTTATGTTTACATTTTAATTATTTGACTTTTCCATGGTTGTTGACATTTCTGTCTTAATTATTGAGGGGATTGTGATCAGAGGAAGTTTAAAATAAAGTTTAAAATAAAAATGTTTAAATGTAATATTTTTTTCTACTGGTCCTTATTTTAAAAGGATCATAAAAAATACCAATAATTATCGATATCAGCCGATATGAAACACTGATATCGTGATACAGTTTTCAGCCATATCGCCCAGCCCTATGTGTGATGTGGAGTTAAATAAATATGTTTATATAGCTCAATTACAAAACAAAGCCCTGTAAATTAACAGGGAACTTCAAAACATTGTTCAAAGTTACAATGAAAAAGTTTTAAACTCATGGTATCTTAAGTATGTAACCTAGTGAACCAGCATTAATGCATCCAATGACGGATATAAGCACTGATGTACGTCGCTCTGGATAAGAGAGTCTGACAAATGCTGTAATGTAAATGATTTTAAACAGAAAGAAAAAAAAAATACTATATAAATTGTACACAATCAGCAGTATTATGTCATAAAATGAAAAAGTTAGATTTAAATTTAAATGTGAATAAAAAAAAACACTAAAATATTGTAATAATATACAGTAAGCTAGCAAATATGTGATGGAACTTTACTGGCTAATTGTTTGTATTTTCAATACAAACCAGCGCCATATTCCTGCTGAGGTAGTTTACAAACAAATTGTGAGCTAAAACCACAAAAGAACATGAACCGAAAAAAAAACTATCTGCCTTGAAAAATGTTTTGCTGATGGATGCTTGTAAATATGTGTAAATGTGTCTACAATTTTAAAAGCAGATATGATCAAAATTCTTTATTATTTAAATGTATGATTGTAAAACACATGATACTTGGAAAAAGAAAAAAGCAAAGCCAATTGTAATTACAAATTAAAAATACAGAAGCAATGATTAAATACATACGTGAAAGAAGTGGTTATCCTGTGTGTGTGTGTGTGTGTGTGTGTGTGTGTGTGTGTGTGTGTGTGTGTGTGTGTATGTCCGACGCAGAAAGGAGATATGCACATTTATGAAAAAGTGGGTGGCTCTTAAAAGAGCCTTTGTGTTGATAAAGACGGCGCTTTACTTGGAGCTGGTGTACTTGGTGACGGCCTTCGTGCCCTCAGACACGGCGTGCTTGGCCAACTCTCCAGGAAGCAACAGACGCACGGCAGTCTGGATCTCCCTAGAGGTGATGGTGGAGCGCTTGTTGTAGTGAGCCAGACGAGAAGACTCACCGGCGATGCGCTCAAAAATGTCGTTGACGAACGAATTCATGATGCCCATGGCCTTAGAGGAGATCCCGGTATCGGGGTGCACCTGCTTCAGGACTTTGTACACGTAGATGGCGTAACTCTCCTTCCTGGTCTTTCTGCGCTTCTTGCCGCCTTTCCCTGCCGTCTTGGTCACGGCTTTCTTGGATCCCTTCTTGGGCGCGGTCTTAGCTGGTTCAGGCATGGTGTTGCTGTTCGAGTGAACTGCGAGAGAATGAGTAACACCCACCTAGCGGCTGCTGTATATACAGTATGAATTGTAATTAGGCACAAGAGAACAAACGTGTGTTATTGGTCATAATCCCAAAGCTCCTGCTGCGGAGCGCCTCCTCCCGCTCCTCCTACACACTTACTCCTCCCCCACTGTCCCCTCTGTCCCCTCTGTGCTTTGTTCCCCTTCCGCCGTTTTACACTCAACTTTGTGCTTTATGACAAAAGAAAAGGAGAAAAAAAATCCTGTTTCTACCACCAAACTTTACACACGTTTCACACACACTATGAAAGAAAAAGAGTAAAATCAAGAGGCATACACGAACTGACTTGTATAATACTGGACTTAAAAGCATCTAATATATAAATTGGATTTTATCCGGTTTTTGACGTCATTTGCATCACACAAACACAAGATGAACGAAAAAGTCTACACACATAGTAAAGATGGAACATATATATATGAAATACAAATATATGCAATAAAAATATAGAGATGTATATAAATCAATTAACTTATATTGTACTAAAGAGCATTTATCATACAAATATATATTGGATATTACTTTATACGGCTTTTGACGTCATTTGTGTCCACACACAGTAAATAAGGAAGATCTCTTTGTGGATATATGGGTGGCTCTTAAAAGAGCCGTTGTGTTGCCGTGGTTCGGTGTTGAACGTTTATCCGCCGAAGCCGTACAGAGTGCGTCCCTGGCGTTTCAGAGCGTACACCACATCCATGGCGGTGACGGTCTTTCTTTTGGCGTGCTCGGTGTAGGTGACGGCGTCGCGGATGACGTTCTCCAAGAAGACTTTCAGCACACCGCGAGTCTCTTCGTAAATCAGGCCGGAAATACGCTTAACACCGCCACGGCGAGCCAAACGGCGAATAGCCGGCTTAGTGATTCCCTGGATGTTATCGCGAAGGACCTTACGATGACGCTTTGCGCCCCCTTTGCCGAGTCCCTTACCACCTTTACCTCTACCAGACATGATGCTGCTGTATCGAAGTGAAGCCGCTCAATGAAATACACCACACAGAGGCCGAATATTTATCCTCCATCTCCTGGACCCAGTTGAGAACAGGCAAGGAGGCGGGTCTAAGACCAGCGCTCACACAATAGAAGCCGTTCATGAACAAAGAGAAAGCCACAGCTTTTAACTTACTAGTGTATTTTTCTTCTGCAACCTCTCTGTACACACAAGGATTATTATTATTATTATTATTATTATTATTATTATTATTATTATTATTATTATTAGAGTTGTTATAAGTCTTAGTAGTAGTAGTAGTAGAATTTAACCCAAGGTATACAAAGTGAGTATTTCAATAAAAATATACAGACCAACACCAAGCAATGTATAGAGGTTAGTAAGAGCACTCTGTGCTTGTACAACATTAACCTACACTGTTTAGATGTAAAACATCCATTTGAGCACATCTGTGGCTTGAGAACTGTATTCTATACTCCTAGGTCCACTACTAAGAGGCTCGGTTTTCCTCGTTCGTCTGGGTACATTATAAACCGAGCCCATGTTTAACCCTGAAAGTAGATTACAAGCAACACAGAAAGGAATGTAAAGACAACATTCAGGAGTCATTTTATCAGCTGTTAAACACAAAATATTACAGAATCTATAAGGTTTATAGTCTAAATGTGCTATATTGTCTCCAACACTAATCTCATTCTAAAACTCAGTGTCATTCACAAAGAAAGCTTATTGAAGTCAAAATTCAAATATCAAACGTGGGTCAAAACAAAACATCACTGTTCTACTTGAAATATTTAGTCGACACCATCTAGACACAGGACTTACTGTAAATGGGATCATTTGAACAGCTATGTTAGATTACATGTATATCGAGTCAAGTCAAGTCAAGTCAAGTCAAGTCAAGAAGCTTTTATTGTCATTACAACCATATATAGCTGTTACAGTACACAGTGAAATGAGACAAGGTTTCTCCAGGATCAGGGTGCTAAATAAAACAAAGACGGGGCTAAGGACATGTAAGTAGTCTTAGCCACATAAAGTGCAACTGTGCAACCTGGTGTAAATAGTGCAGGACAAGACAAACAAGACAGTGCAGGACAAAAGACAGTGCAGGACAAAAGACAGTGTAGGACAAGACAAACAAGTCAGTGCAGGACAAAAGTCAGTGCAGGACAATACAAACAAGACAGTGCAGGACAAGACAAACAAGACAGTGCAGGACAAAAGACAGTGCAGGACAAAAGACAGTGCAGGACAAGACAAACAAGACAGTGCAGGACAAAAGACAGTGCAGGACAAGACAAACAAGACAGTGCAGGACAAAAGACAGTGCAGGACAAAAGACAGTGCAGGACAAAAGACAGTGCAGGACAAGACAAACAAGACAGTGCAGGACAATACAAACAAGACAGTGCAGGACAAAAGACAGTGCAGGCACAAAGTTACAAGACAATAAACAGTAACAGAAACAGCGCCAACAGACCAGTGTATATACTGTGTGTGAATACTGAATGTTCAAACAATATTTTGTGCAGTAACGTTAGAATGAACACAGTTTCTTAGCAGCAGGTCCTTGGGATAATATATAGAATGGTGCAAAAAACAGCAAATGACTGAAATATTGTATAGTATGTGCAAAATCAATCAATCAATCAATCAAATTTTATTTATAGAGCACCTTACAACTGCCAAAAGGAGCACAAGGTGCTTTCCAGTAAAACAACAATAAAAACAAAATAAATAGAATCAATAAGAACACAATGAACCATAAAATAGCAGTTGAAACCGGGTCTATGCGTTAAAAGCTTGTATGAATAAATATGTCTTCAACTGCGATTTAAAAACACTCAGCACAGTGATGGATCGTAAATGTGCTGGAAGTGCGTTCCACAGCTTTGGTCCCTTGATGGCAAATGACCGGCCTCCAAACTTCTCATAATTGTATTTGGGAATGACCAGAGAGGTATGTCCAGAGGAGCGGAGAGATCTGGCTGGTTGGTAGACCTTTATTAATTCTGTGAGATAGGCTGGGGCCAGACCATTGATGGCCTTGAACACACAGAGAAGGACCTTATACTCCACCGTAAACCGCACCGGAAGCCAGTGAAGCGAGTGGAGGACAGGGGTGATGTGTGAGTGTTTGGAGGTGTTGGAGAGAAGACGTGCTGCCGCATTTTGTACTATTTGAAGCCGATTGAGAAGTGATTGATTAAGTCCAGTGTAGAGAGCATTACAGTAGTCAATCCTTGAGCTGATGAAGGCATGTATAGCTTTTTCAAGGTCAGCTTGAGACAAGAATGATTTTACCTTGCTGAGTAGTCTTAACTGGTAAAAGCTCGCCTTCACTACTGCACTGATTTGCTTATCGAAATGCATTCCCTTGTCAAAAATAACACCCAGGTTACGCACGGTAGGAGCAAACTGAGGTGTTAGAGAACCAAAACTAAGAGAACTGCTGGAGGAATCTGGGCTAAACAGGATGTACTCAGTCTTTTCTTCATTCAGATGAAGGAAGTTCTGGGAAAGCCACTGTTTGATATCCTGAAGGCAATTATGGAGAGGGTCCAATGCAGAAAGATTACTCAAAATCACAGGAAGATAGATCTGGAGGTCGTCAGCATAGAAATGAAATTGAACATTGTGATTGGAGATGAGTTGACCAAGTGGCAGCATGTAGAGTGAGAACAGAGTAGGACCAAGAATAGAGCCTTGAGGCACACCAGATGATAGAGGAGCAACCGAGGAAGAATAGTCATTAAGCATTACTGAAAAGGTTCTGTTAGTGAGGTATGATGAGAACCAATTTAGCACTGCACCCTGCAGACCAACAACATGTTGAAGACGAGAGATGAGGATGGCATGATCCACGGTGTCAAATGCAGCGGTTAGGTCCAGTAATACCAAAACCACAGAGCTTTTCCCATCCAGGGCTCTAAGAATGTCATTATGGACCCTCAATAGCGCTGATTCAGTGCTATGTCTTGACCTGAAACCGGACTGAAAAGTATCACCAATGCCGTGCAGTTGTAGGTGAGACTGCAGCTGTGCGGAAACAAGCTTCTCCATCAACTTAGACAGAAATGACAGGTTAGATATAGGACGGAAGTTGGAGAATATGGAGGGATCAAGGTTGGGTTTCTTGAGCAGTGGTCTCACAATAGCGTGTTTGAGAGCAGCGGGAACAGTACCCACCCTAAAACAGCTGTTTATGAAGGGGACAAGGATGGGACCTATGATGTCGACCGTCTCCTTCAAAATCCTGGCAGGAACAGCGTCTAGGGGGCAGGTGGTAGGCTTCAACTCGTGGATAGCTTTTTTCAGGTCCGCCAGAGTAACTGCATCAAAGTTCTCTAGCACACATTGCGCCGCACGAGTGGACATGGCAACAGTGGGGACTTGTGTAATGGTTTGCCTAACAAACAAAACCTTGTCCAAAAAATGTTGCTTGAATGCGTTGCATATGTTTACAGATACGTCATTCAGTGCGACAGACACCGGATTTATAACAGAATTGATAGTGCTGAATAAAATTCCAGGGCGGTGGCTATTGTTATTGATGAGAGCAGAAAGGTACTGTCCTTTAGCTTCCTTCAGTGCACTCTGATAGGTGGCAAGACTGTCTCTGAACATCTCCAGAGACACCTGCAACCTATCCTTCTTCCATTTTCGCTCAGCCTGTCTACACCGGCGCCTGAGGGCCCGAGTTGTATCATTGAGCCAGGGGTCCAATGTACCATTGGTCGATTTAACCTTGTAGGGCGCAACAGAGTCCATAATGCGGGAGCAGGTGGTATGGAAGGAGGCGAGGAAACGTTCCGGGCAAAGAGACGATGCCAATTCAGCAGTAGAGGCGAGATCAGAAACAGAGAAAGCAGCAGCAAAGTCATCGACTGTAGATGAGGTAATAATGCGACGGCGATGGGGGGCAGTAGACGTTGGTGCAGGTGGAACAGCACAAATGTCAAACCGTATGAGAGAATGGTCAGAGATGGGAAAATCCATGACCTCACAGGTTGACACAATCACCCCACGAGAGATAATAAGGTCAAGGGTGTGACCTAACCTATGGGTGGGACAGGAAATGGACTGAGCCAGATCTAATGAGTCTAAAAGTGCCTTAAGTTCATTAGCAGGTTTATCAGAGGGGCAGCAAACATGAATGTTAAAGTCACCACAGATTAGAATGTTGTCAAACTTTGCTAGAAACTCTGTTAGAAACTCTGAGAACTCAATTAAAAAATATTTATTTAATTTGGGCGGCCGGTAGATTACTGCACATAAGATCGGACAGGGTAGTGTAAGCACAAATACTTGTGATTCAAAACTGGAATACCCTCTAGTGGACAACTGGCGGCACTTCAGGGACTGTCTATGTAAGGTGGCTATCCCCCCGCCCCTACCCGTTTGCCGCGGCGTGTTTAGGTAAAGGTAACCAAAGGGGAGGATTTCCGAAAAGGCACTGACGTCACCTGGGGGAAGCCAAGTTTCTGTGAGGAAAAACAGATCCAGATTGTGGGAGGAAATGACATCATTGAGGATAAATGTTTTGTTATTGAGCGATCTGGTGTTACAAAGTGCCATGCGGAACGTGGACAAGTTGACAGGCGACGATGTCACACGAGGAATTGGATGGAGATTTCCTTTGGCACAACCCCGAGTGGATGTTTCAGCTCGACGGAGACGCGGAAACGGAACGCCAGTGTTGGAGCCAACCAGCCGAAGCCATCGATAGCATTCCCGCGATCTTCTAGCATTGTCACATCCTGGTTGATCTTGACCTCTCGGAGACGAAGAATCCAGGTGTGTCCTCAGCCTGACATGTAACCCGCCTCTCCGACCGCGTCTTCTGCGGCGCCTCCTGCCTGGTAGCAAACAGACAGGGCGTCTCAGGAAAGGAGGAATAAATGTCAACAGTGGCGGTGGTGGTTTAAAGGACTGGGTATTTAAGAGGTGATTCGTTGTACAAAGCAGTTCCATCAGCAAGGAACTAAAATGGCTGAGATATTGTAATATATGTGCTGAAATGTTGGACAGTTTGTGCAAAAACAGCAGAAAAGTGTGCAAAGCAGCATGTAAACAGTTTGATGGATTGTAAGCAGCATGTAAACAGTATGATGTGTCAGTGTGTGTGTTTTCTGTGGGTCTGTGCAGTCCATACAGATGATGTGTGTGTGTGTGTGTGTGTGTGTGTGTGTGTGTGTGTGTGTGTGTGTGTGTGTGTGTGTGTGTGTGTGTGTGTTGTGCTCAGCACAGTTCAGTTCAGTTATTGAGAAGTCTGATGGCTTGTGGGAAGAAACTGAATGCTTCGGTACCTTTTTCCAGACGGCAGGAGGGTAAAGAGTGTGTGTGAGGGGCGTATGGGGTCTATAAGTAGACTCTGTTTGTTATAGATAAATAAGACAACAGCTGAACAACAGAGTCTGATACACTGTACACTCTATTGTACTGAAAGCAGAGCGATGCAGTGTGATTGTGATAGTTGTGTGTGACTGCCAGCATCTGGAAATCAACATATAATCTGGTTATTAATCACTGTCTCTCACACACACACACACACACACACACACACACACACACACACACACACACACACACACGCACAGTTAAGTCCATATATATTTGGACACATGCACAATTTTCATACGTTTGGCTATGTATGCAACAGAATGAATTGAAAATGAAAAAAAAAAAAAAAGATGCATTTGAAGAGCAGATGTTCAGCTTTAATACAGGGGATTGAATAAAATTAAAAAGTAATAGGTTCAGGATCTGCGACCATTTTTATGCACAGTCTCCACATTTTCAGGGGCTCAAATGTAATTGGACAAATGAATATAATCATAAATAAAATGTTAATTTTTAATATTTTGTTTAGAATCCTTTGCAGGCAATGACTGCCTAAAGTCTGGAGCTCATGGACATCACCAGAGACTGGGTTTCCTCCTTTCTGATGCTTTGCCAGGCCTTAACTGCAGATGTCTTCAGTTAATGTTTGTTCGTGAGGCTTTCTGCCTTTAGTCATCTACTACTGTTGTCTTCCGTGGATGGCCAGGCCTTTTTATGTTGCTGAGCTCACCAATGAATTCTATTTTTCCCTCAGATTCTACCAAACTTTTGATCTGGCCACTCCTAATGTTCCTGCTATCTCTCTGATGGATATGTTTTGTTTATGAAGCCTAATGATGGTCTGTTTGACTTGCATGGAGAGCTCCTTTGAAGGCATGATGTAGGTTCACAGCAACAGATTCCAAGTGCAACTCCAGACCTGTTACCTGCTTAATTGATGAAGTAATAATGAAGGAATAGCCTTTTTGATTCACCTGTCCAATTACTTTTGGTCCCTTGAAAAGGGGGACTGGCTACTCTCAAGGGCTGTAATTCCTAAACCCTTCCTCCAGTTTGGATTTAAATACTCTCAAATTATTCATTCATTCATTTTCTACCGCTTTATCCGAACTACTTCGGGTCACGGGGAGCCTGTGCCTATCTCAGGCGTCATCGGGCATCAAGGCAGGATACACCCTGGATGGAGTGCCAACCCATCGCAGGGCACACACACTCTCATTCACTCACGCAATCACACACTACGGACAATTTTCCAGAGATGCCAATCAACCTACCATGCATGTCTTTGGACCGGGGGGAGGAAACCGGAGTACCCGGAGGAAACCCCCGAGGCACGGGGAGAACATGCAAACTCCGCACACACAAGGCGGAGGCGGGAATCGAACCCCGACCCTGGAGGTGTGAGGCGAACGTGCTACCCACTAAGCCACCGTGCCCCCTACTACTCTCAAATTAAATTTATATAAATATACAACTATAACTTGGATATGTTTTGGTAAATACCAAAAAGAATCTAAAATTGTGCCTGTGTCCAAATATATATGGTCCTAACTGTATATGAAAATTTTACTCTACTTCTAAAGATTATCAGTCAAGAACTAAATGTATTGTTGCAATTTTGAAATTTTCCAACAACATATAAGATCAAATCGTATTCATAACAGTGATGGTTTAATTATGCAATTTATTGCTTTTATATTAGTTTTCTTCTTGTTGTTTTTGGTAGAAGTAGTAGTAGATTCAATATTCTAAAATGTACAAATGTAGCACTGGGTTATGGACCTCCGCCTATATCCATTGTCCAACATAAAGTGGTACAGCTCCCACAGACTTTGACACACAGGGGTGAGCCTGGTCTCATTTGAAAGAAGAGATTCTCTAGTTTCAGAAACTAGAGAACTAGTTTCAGATTGATTCTAGGCCTTACTGGCACAAAGTTACAGGGATTTGAATGCAGATTTTCCTGTCCGCCTGTGTGGTTTTTCTGATAAACTGATTAATTTTATTTTTCTGGAACATGTTAGGGACAAACCAACAACTGAGAGTCATAGCCACATGTCTTGGCTTTCACCAAAAAAAAAATCAAGTCAAAAGACACAAAAATGGATTTTATATGAATATTTTTCTGCGGCCCTGGTCGTCGGGTGCAGCGTTTTTGTGTACTTGTTTACTATATAACTTTGAAATAAAAGGCTGCAGGCTCAGTCTGAAAGGCCATAAATAAGCCTAGACTCTCTCTCTATCACTCTGGTGTGAAAACAGGCCTGTAACTTGACACCCTGAGCTGTGAGAGGGACAAAAGGTCAGGGATTACGCAAGAATTCTTCTGCGCATCCAGTTCACGCAGACACAGTCAAAGAACATACTGCATGTCATATACCGTTGGAATCGTCTGCTTATTGGCTAAACGGCTGTATAGGTCCCAGCCCATTTCATTGCTATTGGAAGGAGTAATTGTCAGTCAAAGACGGGTTCCCAAAAATGAGGTCATGCCACCATTGGCTTCTCAGCCGTCTATCTCTGCCATACAAGCACCGATTGGCTCAAATGAGGGCTTATTTGATTCGTTAGGACCTGGGCTATAAATATGACGTAGGCTTTGAATTTTTGAATATCCCAATTAGGAGTTAGAGCGGCAAAACAAGATGATGGCGCACTTCTGTTTCCAGTTTTCAGAACACTAACGGAATATTTGAGAGACTACAGTAGACTTCACAGAGCGTTTTGGATTAAAAGGCTTACAGATTTCAATTCCTTGGACCTGTGTGGATTTTTGTGGATTATTTGTGTTGGAATATATTACCCCAGTGAAGAAAGAGACGCATCTAAAGGTAAGGGAAAAACTAGAGCCACCTAGGTCAGTTTTGTCCGAAATTTTTTTCTAATTGTATAAAGGCTGTGAATCATATTGTGCTTTGTGTGTGGGCTTAAAAAAATATTGAGAGTATAAACTTTACTAGGTAAATAGGTTTTTTCGTGTTTTTGGAGGATTTGATGCTTTAAAGTTGAATTGAAGCTTGTTTCTGGGTAATCCCCTAGTGCTCACTTCTACTTCCGTGCCGTGCATGGCACAGCGACCCCTAAGAGTTTAAAAAAGAAACAAACTACTAATAATAATAGTAACCTGAATCTATTTGTGAGGTTTTTTTAAATACAATTTACTACTAATACCACCACCACCACCACCACCACCACCACTACTACTACCAGCAGCAGCAGCAGCAACATTACTACAAATTAAAGGAGCAAATTGTAGGAGCAAAAAGAAGCAAAATTGGCAATCAAACATCCATCGTAATTCTAGAGCTCTGTACCTGAGGTAATAATAATAATAATAATAATAATAATAATAATAATAATAATAATAATAATAATAATTTAGCCTTCTGTTTCTTTACTCAGTAAGGCAATAATCTTATTTCCCCAGCTCCAGTTGGACTCTGCTTCATTAAATATTCAGATATACTAAGAGGAGATGACGACTACATGTGATCTTTGAGGACAACAACCTCATCATCAATACAACATTGTCAGACTGTATATTTATAATCACACCTTCCAGTGTCACCCACATGAGGATGAGGTTCCCCCTTAAGTCCGGTTCCTCTCAAGGTTTCTCCATAAGGTTGTTTTTTCTCACCACAATCACTTCAGTCACCTCAGGCTTGTTCATTTGAAATAAATACAAACACATTTAAATACGAGTAATAAATCATGCCGCTGTAGGAAAGTGATCAATTTCAAGGTGGAACAAGTTGTTTTATTAAGAACATGATTAACATTGACATTACTTCCTGTCCTGTTTCACCCAAATGAGGATGAGGTTCACTTCTGAGTCTGGTTCCTCTCAAGGTTTGTTCCTCATGTCATCTCAGGAAGCTTTTCCTCACCATCGTCACCTCAGGCTTGATCATTATGGATAAATGTTAGAGATAAATAGTCATTTTTATTCTGTATCTGTACTTCTGTAAAGCTGCTATGAGACAACATGCATTGTTCAAAGTGCTAGACAAATAAACTGTATTGAACTGAATTGAATTGAAGGTAACTTTGCTTCATCACACCACTGCATTGTTGATTGTTTTTTTTTAACACCACACACCATATGGTGAACGCTCCAATGTTACACTACTCTGACTCTATTGTATGTCCAATATTCATTCATTCATTCATTCATTCATTTTCTACCGCTTATCCAAACTTCTCAGGCGTCATCGGGCATCAAGGAAGGATACACCCTGGACGGAGTGCCAACCCATCACAAGGCACACACACTCTCATTCACTTACACACTCACACACTATGGACAATTTTCCAGAGATGCCAATCAACCTACCATGCATGTCTTTGGACCGGGGGAGGAAACCGGAGTACCCGGAGGAAACCCCCGAGGCACGGGGAGAACATGCAAACTCCACACATACAAGGCGGATGCGGGAATCGAACCCCCAACCCTGGAGGTGTGAGGCGAACGTGGTAACCACTAAGCCACCGTGTCCTCCCTTATGTCCAATATTAAGTTTAATATTATAGTAATAATAATATTATGCCAGGCAGAATCTTTAGATATGGCGAATGTCTTTAAAGAGTAGGGAGAAAACCATATAGTCACACACTAAAAAACACACTAAGAAAGGAAAAAGAAGACGAAGAACAACAATTATTATTATTATTATTAGTATTATTATTTATTTGTTTATTTATTTAATATAATTTCGTCAGATTGCTGCTCTGCCACCACATTTGAATAAATCTGACAAATGCAATCTGCCATTTTCATTGTTGTTGTTTTTTTATTACTAGAGAATTTGTCCTGTTTTTTGTTTGTTTGTTTGTTTTTTTTTTTCTTAAAATTTTACTCATCTCTCACAATATTTACTCCAGCTACAAACCTCCTAAGGCTCCGACTAAAATCAGATCAGAACTTAGTCGTAGCTTTGCTCCGTCTTTTTCTCCTTCTTCGAGTAATTAGAGTATACATGACGTGTTTTTTTTACATCATTTCCAATATCTCAGATTCAAGTGTGTGCATTTTTCCAGTTCCGTGATTTTCTAAGAGCTTTAGAGCTTTTGTCTTTCTCTGACATCAGCCCCGACCCGCACTAGCAAACTCTGGGATCGTCATTCATCAAAAAGCAGCGGATTTGTCACTCTTTTACTTTATAAAAGAAAAAAAAAACGAGTGTTTAGGAAATGGCAGGCATTTCTTTTTTAAAGTTCTCCATGTTATCTAATTGATGCTGTCAGGGCTGAAGTACAAATCTCAGACAGGAAAGCTCGATATGAAAGCAGATTAAATGCAATTTTCTATTCTGCCTGAGCCAGACAGGCCCCACGCTGCGCTTCTTTTCTCTTCATCTGCCGGTTGCTGTGATTCAGCGTCTTGTTCGACCTTGAGCTCCTATCTCTCTGCCGTGGGCTCAGAGGGGGTCGCTGACGTTCTCTGCAGCAGGTGGGCTGTAATTATGCCAGCTTCTGGCTTGATGAGTTCCCTTGAGAGGGGATTTGGTCACTCTGATCCATTCTGTTTGATCAGGTCATCTATTTATTTCTAATGAACAAGCCTGAGGTGACTGAAGTGATTGTGGTGAGAAAAAACAACCTTATGGAGAAACCTTGAGAGGAACCGGACTTAAGGGGGAACCTCATCCTCATGTGGGTGACACTGGAAGGTGTGATTATAAATATACAGTCTGACAATGTTGTATTGATGATGAGGTTGTTGTCCTCAAAGATCACATGTAGTCGTCATCTCCTCTTAGTATATCTGAATATTTAATGAAGCAGAGTCCAACTGGAGCTGGGGAAATAAGATTATTGCCTTACTGAGTAAAGAAACAGAAGGCTGAAATTATTATTATTATTATTATTATTATTATTATTATTATTATTATTATTATTATTATTATTATTATTACCTCAGGTACAGAGCTCTAGAATTACGATGGATGTTTGATTGCCAATTTTGCTTCTTTTTGCTCCTACAATTTGCTCCTTTAATTTGTAGTAATGTTGCTGCTGCTGCTGCTGGTGGTAGTAGTGGTGGTGGTGGTGGTGGTGGTGGTGGTGGTGGTGGTGGTGGTATTAGTAGTAAATTGTATTTAAAAAAACCTCACAAATAGATTCAGGTTACTATTATTATTAGTAGTTTGTTTCTTTTTTAAACTCTTAGGGGTCGCTGTGCCATGCATGGCACGGAAGTAGAAGTGAGCACTAGGGGATTACCCAGAAACAAGCTTCAATTCAACTTTAAAGCATCAAATCCTCCAAAAACACGAAAAAACCTATTTACCTAGTAAAGTTTATACTCTCAATATTTTTCCCACACACAAAGCACAATATGATTCACAGCCTTTATACAATTAGAAAAAAATTTCGGACAAAACTGACCTAGGTGGCTCTAGTTTTTCCCTTACCTTTAGACGCGTCTCTTTCTTCACTGGGGTAATATATTCCAACACAAATAATCCACAAAAATCCACACAGGTCCAAGGAATTGAAATCTGTAAGCCTTTTAATCCAAAACGCTCTGTGAAGTCTACTGTAGTCTCTCAAATATTCCGTTAGTGTTCTGAAAACTGGAAACAGAAGTGCGCCATCATCTTGTTTTGCCGCTCTAACTCCTAATTGGGATATTCAAAAATTCAAAGCCTACGTCATATTTATAGCCCAGGTCCTAACGAATCAAATAAGCCCTCATTTGAGCCTATCGGTGCTTGTATGGCAGAGATAGACGGCTGAGAAGCCAATGGTGGCATGACCTCATTTTTGGGAACCCGTCTTTGACTGACAATTACTCCTTCCAATAGCAATGAAATGGGCTGGGACCTATACAGCCGTTTAGCCAATAAGCAGACGATTCCAACGGTATATGACATGCAGTATGTTCTTTGACTGTGTCTGCGTGAACTGGATGCGCAGAAGAATTCTTGCGTAATCCCTGACCTTTTGTCCCTCTCACAGCTCAGGGTGTCAAGTTACAGGCCTGTTTTCACACCAGAGTGATAGAGAGAGAGTCTAGGCTTATTTACGGCTTGTTAGACTGAGCCTGCAGCCTTTTATTTCAAAGTTATATAGTAAACAAGTACACAAAAACGCTGCACCCGACGACCAGGGCCGTAGAAAAATATTCATATAAAATCCATTTTTGTGTCTTTTGACTTGATTTTTTTTTTGGTGAAAGCCAAGACATGTGGCTATGACTCTCAGTTGTTGGTTTGTCCCTAACATGTTCCAGAAAAATAAAATTAATCAGTTTATCAGAAAAACCACCCAGGCGGACAGGAAAATCTGCATTCAAATCCCTGTAACTTTGTGCCAGTAAGGCCTAGAATCAATCTGAAACTAGTTCTCTAGTTTCTGAAACTAGAGAATCTCTTCTTTCAAATGAGACCAGGCTCACCCCTGTGTGTCAAAGTCTGTGGGAGCTGTACCACTTTATGTTGGACAATGGATATAGGCGGAGGTCCATAACCCAGTGCTACATTTGTACATTTTAGAATATTGAATCTACTACTACTTCTACCAAAAACAACAAGAAGAAAACTAATATAAAAGCAATACATTGCATAATTAAACCATCACTGTTATGAATACGATTTGATCTTATATGTTGTTGGAAAATTTCAAAATTGCAACAATACATTTAGTTCTTGACTGATAATCTTTAGAAGTAGAGTAAAATTTTCATATACAGTTAGGACCATATATATTTGGACACAGGCACAATTTTAGATTCTTTTTGGTATTTACCAAAACATATCCAAGTTATAGTTGTATATTTATATAAATTTAATTTGAGAGTAGTAGGGGGCACGGTGGCTTAGTGGGTAGCACAGGTCTGGAGTTGCACTTGGAATCTGTTGCTGTGAACCTACATCATGCCTTCAAAGGAGCTCTCCATGCAAGTCAAACAGACCATCATTAGGCTTCATAAACAAAACATATCCATCAGAGAGATAGCAGGAACATTAGGAGTGGCCAGATCAAAAGTTTGGTAGAATCTGAGGGAAAAATAGAATTCATTGGTGAGCTCAGCAACATAAAAAGGCCTGGCCATCCACGGAAGACAACAGTAGTAGATGACTAAAGGCAGAAAGCCTCACGAACAAACATTAACTGAAGACATCTGCAGTTAAGGCCTGGCAAAGCATCAGAAAGGAGGAAACCCAGTCTCTGGTGATGTCCATGAGCTCCAGACTTTAGGCAGTCATTGCCTGCAAAGGATTCTAAACAAAATATTAAAAATTAACATTTTATTTATGATTATATTCATTTGTCCAATTACATTTGAGCCCCTGAAAATGTGGAGACTGTGCATAAAAATGGTCGCAGATCCTGAACCTATTACTTTTTAATTTTATTCAATCCCCTGTATTAAAGCTGAACATCTGCTCTTCAAATGCATCTTTTTTTTTTTTTCATTTTCAATTCATTCTGTTGCATACATAGCCAAACGTATGAAAATTGTGCATGTGTCCAAATATATATGGACTTAACTGTGCGTGTGTGTGTGTGTGTGTGTGTGTGTGTGTGTGTGTGTGTGTGTGTGTGTGTGTGTGTGTGTGTGTGTGTGTGTGTGAGAGAGACAGTGATTAATAACCAGATTATATGTTGATTTCCAGATGCTGGCAGTCACACACAACTATCACAATCACACTGCATCGCTCTGCTTTCAGTACAATAGAGTGTACAGTGTATCAGACTCTGTTGTTCAGCTGTTGTCTTATTTATCTATAACAAACAGAGTCTACTTATAGACCCCATACGCCCCTCACACACACTCTTTACCCTCCTGCCGTCTGGAAAAAGGTACCGAAGCATTCAGTTTCTTCCCACAAGCCATCAGACTTCTCAATAACTGAACTGAACTGTGCTGAGCACAACACACACACACACACACACACACACACACACACACACACACACACACACACACACACACACACACACACATCATCTGTATGGACTGCACAGACCCACAGAAAACACACACACTGACACATCATACTGTTTACATGCTGCTTACAATCCATCAAACTGTTTACATGCTGCTTTGCACACTTTTCTGCTGTTTTTGCACAAACTGTCCAACATTTCAGCACATATATTACAATATTTCAGCCATTTTGCACATACTATACAATATTTCAGTCATTTGCTGTTTTTTGCACCATTCTATATATTATCCCAAGGACCTGCTGCTAAGAAACTGTGTTCATTCTAACGTTACTGCACAAAATATTGTTTGAACATTCAGTATTCACACACAGTATATACACTGGTCTGTTGGCGCTGTTTCTGTTACTGTTTATTGTCTTGTAACTTTGTGCCTGCACTGTCTTTTGTCCTGCACTGTCTTGTTTGTATTGTCCTGCACTGTCTTGTTTGTCTTGTCCTGCACTGTCTTTTGTCCTGCACTGTCTTTTGTCCTGCACTGTCTTGTTTGTCTTGTCCTGCACTGTCTTTTGTCCTGCACTGTCTTTTGTCCTGCACTGTCTTGTTTGTCTTGTCCTGCACTGTCTTGTTTGTATTGTCCTGCACTGACTTTTGTCCTGCACTGACTTGTTTGTCTTGTCCTACACTGTCTTTTGTCCTGCACTGTCTTTTGTCCTGCACTGTCTTGTTTGTCTTGTCCTGCACTATTTACACCAGGTTGCACAGTTGCACTTTATGTGGCTAAGACTACTTACATGTCCTTAGCCCCGTCTTTGTTTTATTTAGCACCCTGATCCTGGAGAAACCTTGTCTCATTTCACTGTGTACTGTAACAGCTATATATGGTTGTAATGACAATAAAAGCTTCTTGACTTGACTTGACTTGACTTGACTCGATATACATGTAATCTAACATAGCTGTTCAAATGATCCCATTTACAGTAAGTCCTGTGTCTAGATGGTGTCGACTAAATATTTCAAGTAGAACAGTGATGTTTTGTTTTGACCCACGTTTGATATTTGAATTTTGACTTCAATAAGCTTTCTTTGTGAATGACACTGAGTTTTAGAATGAGATTAGTGTTGGAGACAATATAGCACATTTAGACTATAAACCTTATAGATTCTGTAATATTTTGTGTTTAACAGCTGATAAAATGACTCCTGAATGTTGTCTTTACATTCCTTTCTGTGTTGCTTGTAATCTACTTTCAGGGTTAAACATGGGCTCGGTTTATAATGTACCCAGACGAACGAGGAAAACCGAGCCTCTTAGTAGTGGACCTAGGAGTATAGAATACAGTTCTCAAGCCACAGATGTGCTCAAATGGATGTTTTACATCTAAACAGTGTAGGTTAATGTTGTACAAGCACAGAGTGCTCTTACTAACCTCTATACATTGCTTGGTGTTGGTCTGTATATTTTTATTGAAATACTCACTTTGTATACCTTGGGTTAAATTCTACTACTACTACTACTACTACTAAGACTTATAACAACTCTAATAATAATAATAATAATAATAATAATAATAATAATAATAATAATCCTTGTGTGTACAGAGAGGTTGCAGAAGAAAAATACACTAGTAAGTTAAAAGCTGTGGCTTTCTCTTTGTTCATGAACGGCTTCTATTGTGTGAGCGCTGGTCTTAGACCCGCCTCCTTGCCTGTTCTCAACTGGGTCCAGGAGATGGAGGATAAATATTCGGCCTCTGTGTGGTGTATTTTATTGAGCGGCTTCACTTCGATACAGCAGCATCATGTCTGGTAGAGGTAAAGGTGGTAAGGGACTCGGCAAAGGGGGCGCAAAGCGTCATCGTAAGGTCCTTCGCGATAACATCCAGGGAATCACTAAGCCGGCTATTCGCCGTCTGGCTCGCCGTGGCGGTGTTAAGCGTATTTCCGGCCTGATTTACGAAGAGACTCGCGGTGTGCTGAAGGTCTTCTTGGAGAACGTCATCCGCGACGCCGTCACCTACACCGAGCACGCCAAAAGAAAGACCGTCACCGCCATGGATGTGGTGTACGCTCTGAAACGCCAGGGACGCACTCTGTACGGTTTCGGCGGATAAACGTTCAACACCGGACCACGTCAACACAACGGCTCTTTTAAGAGCCACCCAAATATCCACAAAGAGATCTTCCTTATTTACTCTCTCTCTGTGTGTGTGTGTGTGTGTGTGTGTGTGTGTGTGTGTGTGTGTGTGTGTGTGTGTGTGTGTGTGGACGCAAATGACGTCAAAAGCCGTATAAAGTAATATCCAATATATATTTGTATGATAAATGCTCTTTAGTACAATATAAGTTAATTGATTTATATACATCTCTATATTTTTATTGCATATATTTGTATTTCATATATATATGTTCCATATTTACTATGTGTGTAGACTTTTTCGTTCATCTTGTGTTTGTGTGATGCAAATGACGTCAAAAACCGGATAAAATCCAATTTATATATTAGATGCTTTTAAGTCCAGTATTATACAAGTCAGTTCGTGTATGCCTCTTGATTTTACTCTTTTTCTTTCATAGTGTGTGTGAAACGTGTGTAAAGTTTGGTGGTAGAAACAGGATTTTTTTCTCCTTTTCTTTTGTCATAAAGCACAAAGTTGAGTGTAAAACGGCGGAAGGGGAACAAAGCACAGAGGGGACAGAGGGGACAGTGGGGGAGGAGTAAGTGTGTAGGAGGAGCGGGAGGAGGCGCTCCGCATCAGGAGCTTTGGGATTATGACCAATAACACACGTTTGTTCTCTTGTGCCTAATTACAATTCATACTGTATATACAGCAGCCGCTAAGTGGGTGTTACTCATTCTCTCGCAGTTCACTCGAACAGCAACACCATGCCTGAACCAGCTAAGACCGCGCCCAAGAAGGGATCCAAGAAAGCCGTGACCAAGACGGCAGGGAAAGGCGGCAAGAAGCGCAGAAAGACCAGGAAGGAGAGTTACGCCATCTACGTGTACAAAGTCCTGAAGCAGGTGCACCCCGATACCGGGATCTCCTCTAAGGCCATGGGCATCATGAACTCGTTCGTCAACGATATTTTTGAGCGCATCGCCGGTGAGTCTTCTCGTCTGGCTCACTACAACAAGCGCTCCACCATCACCTCTAGGGAGATCCAGACTGCCGTGCGTCTGTTGCTTCCCGGAGAGTTGGCCAAGCACGCCGTGTCTGAGGGCACGAAGGCCGTCACCAAGTACACCAGCTCCAAGTAAAGCGCCTTAGCGCCGTCTTTATCAACACAAAGGCTCTTTTAAGAGCCACCCACTTTTTCATAAATGTGCATATCTCCTTTCTGCGTCGGACACACACACACACACACACACACACACACACACACACACACACACACACACACACACAGGATAACCACTTCTTTCACGTATGTATTTAATCATTGCTTCTGTATTTTTAATTTGTAATTACAATTGGCTTTGCTTTTTTTCTTTTTCCAAGTATCATGTGTTTTACAATCATACATTTAAATAATAAAGAATTTTGATCATATCTGCTTTTAAAATTGTAGACACATTTACACATATTTACAAGCATCCATCAGCAAAACATTTTTCAAGGCAGCTAGTTTTTTTTCGGTTCATGTTCTTTTGTGGTTTTAGCTCACAATTTGTTTGTAAACTACCTCAGCAGGAATATGGCGCTGGTTTGTATTGAAAATACAAACAATTAGCCAGTAAAGTTCCATCACATATTTGCTAGCTTACTGTATATTATTACAATATTTTAGTGTTTTTTTTTCATTCACATTTAAATTTAAATCTAACTTTTTCATTTTATGACATAATACTGCTGATTGTGTACAATTTATATAGTATTTTTTTTTCTTTCTGTTTAAAATCATTTACATTACAGCATTTGTCAGACTCTCTTATCCAGAGCGACGTACATCAGTGCTTATATCCGTCATTGGATGCATTAATGCTGGTTCACTAGGTTACATACTTAAGATACCATGAGTTTAAAACTTTTTCATTGTAACTTTGAACAATGTTTTGAAGTTCCCTGTTAATTTACAGGGCTTTGTTTTGTAATTGAGCTATATAAACATATTTATTTAACTCCACATCACACATAGGGCTGGGCGATATGGCTGAAAACTGTATCACGATATCAGTGTTTCATATCGGCTGATATCGATAATTATTGGTATTTTTTATGATCCTTTTAAAATAAGGACCAGTAGAAAAAAATATTACATTTAAACATTTTTATTTTAAACTTTATTTTAAACTTCCTCTGATCACAATCCCCTCAATAATTAAGACAGAAATGTCAACAACCATGGAAAAGTCAAATAATTAAAATGTAAACATAAGTCTAAAGTCACAATGAACACTTAATAACAATCTCAACATTTAAGGTGCAAAATGAAAGCAAATATAAGAAATGCTTAATAAAGTGGAAAAAATAGTACAAAGTGTTTATATTTAGCACTTTGTTATACACTCACTGTATATATTTAACAGTTTTTTAAACATAAATAAAACTGAGGTAGACTGAGATTAGGGCTGTAGCTATCGAATATTTTACTAATCGAGTATTCTACCGAAAATTTCATAGATTAATCGAGTAATTAAAAAGCAATATTAAAATAAGAAAATAAAAAGATAATAAGATGGGTCTTTTAAAATTAACAACTAATTGGTTTCCTTTTTTAGAAAAAAAAAACTTTTATTTTTTAAATGCATTTTATATCGCCACTGTTGGGCGGAAACCTCCTATGTCCAGATTTTGTCAATTTCCTATTTTTTTCACATATCAATGCTATTGGTCAGTCCCCACGAGGGTCTGTTATTATTACAAGTTATTAACCAATCTAAAGTCTTGAAAATAGCTTGAGCACAAATCTCTTAACTCCATTAGACACTTCAACTGTATGTGAAATCTCGTAACTTCACCTCTTCTTCAGTCCGTGGGAGAGCTTCGCGGCAGCTTGTATCTCCGATAAAACGTGACTTTGGGAAAATGTTGTGCTAATGTTGGTACACAACAGTATATGATAGCAATATAAGGTATAATAACAACTTTAACGATACAATGTTTAATAACTCAAATAAAAAATACGGCATTTTTTTACTTTCTTGAAAAATTATGGTTTTGGAGATACGAGTATTCCGCCTAACAGCGACGGTATGCAATGCTTACAACAATATTTTCTGCCAAAATAAACATTTAAATCTTACCCATTGTTTCTCTGTCTGTCCTTGTACTGTGAACAATGACGAAGTTTACTGAGAAGAATTAAGTACATTTAAGTGCCAAACATTCTGGGTTTTAAATTAACTCTTTTCTGAGAACAACAACAACAACAACAACAACAACAACAAAAACTAGAACGGTACATTTCCTGAAGAAAATGTGAATGGTGCTTGCATGTGCCAAGTTTCCCTCATCGTGCTGAGTGTTTTGATATATGACAATGTTGACAATGTCCATGTTGTGCTATTTTTTTTTATTTTGCTTACTTTGGGGCCGGGGCTACACGTGACGTGACGTGACCAAAACATACGTGAGGCACTTCCCCTCATTGGGCTGAGTCTTTTGACATATGAAATGTCTATGTTGTGCTAACTTTTTGATTTCGCTTATTTTGGGGGCGGGGCTACATGTCACGTGACCAAAACACGTGTGAGGCACTTTCCCTCATCGGGCTGTGTTTTGATATATGACACGTCCATGTTGTGCAAAATTTATTATTTTGCTTATTTTGGGGGCGGGGCTACACGTGACGTCACGTGAAAACCCGGTGGGGTGCCAATACTTTTAGACAAACTAAGAAGACTACTAAGAAGAGTCCGTAATAATAATAATAATAATAATAATAATAATAATAATAATAATAATTACTTTGAAATTACTGTTTAAGTATCAAAACAAAGGCATACATTAAAATAATAATAATAATAATAATAATAATAATAATAATAATAATAATAATAATCATACAAAAATACTGTAAAAGTAATGCAACTTTACGAACTACAACTTTACTTCAGAACTAAAAGATTCTAAATCTACAGCTCAGCCATAACATAATCCTTTACTGTTTGGAATCCTTTGTGGTATTTAAGAGGCAAAATCATGTACAGGAACTTAAACCTAGAGGCCATGCATGGTTTCACACCGAGTGCTTTAAGCATATATAAGCATGGACAACGTGCTGTTGTGGTATACCAGCTTGATCTTGCAATGGACACACGCCACGGCATTTTCTTTACTTTTCGATTTGAAATGTTCCCAAACTTTGGACATTTTCTGTCATTTTCTCCTGTTTGTTTCTTCTCTTTGCTCATTTACATTGTTATCGTTCCCTTCCAATAACATTACCTCAGTCACAAATTTAATTAACTCTGAAAATTTATATAAAATATATATATATGTGTGTGTGTGTGTGTGTGTGTGTGTGTGTGTGTGTGTGTGTGTGTGTGTGTGTATTTCATTACATAAATGTTCATTTTGAAGTTGCAGAGTCAAATGAAGGAAAATTATGAGAAGACAATTACTTATTACAATAAGTAAAATTTGTGACTGAGGTAATGTTGCATAAAATGTTAAAAATTTATCCCCAGTTCCTCTCGTCCTGTCTTTCCCTCGTCAGTACTATCTGATCCAGCAGGGGAAAACCTGGAGTGATGCTCAGGGTTACTGCAGAGCCACACACACTGACCTGGCTATCATCGACAGTAATGACAACATGGTCCGAATTCAGAATGAAGCAGAGACAACAATTCAGTTCCAGTGCAAAAAAAAGTAAATAAAAAAAGAGGCAGATCTCGTCTGATCACGGAAGCTAAGCAGAGTCGGGCATTCATTTACTTTACTGTTTGAATTCTGTAACAACAACATCTTAATATTCATACGCTGTAGATCATGTTTTGATAGATTTAAACAGTTTAAAATCACTGTACAAGTGACCTGATTAAACTCTCTAAAACCATTTAGTCAGGGTGCTCACCTCTTTGTATCATCACCACCGATGTATCATCAGTGAATTTGATGATGACGTTGGAGCTGTGTGTGGCTGTACAGTCGTGTGTATACAGGGAATACAGGAGTGTATACACACGACTGTACAGCCACACACAGCTCCAACATCATCGTCAAATTCGCTGATGATACAACGGTGAAAGTCCTGATCACCGACAACGATGAGACGGCCTACAGAGAAGAGGTGAGCACCCTGACTAAATGGTGTCAGAAGAACCACTTCTCACTAAACATTGACAAGACCAAGGAGCTGGTGGTAGATTTCAGGAGACAGAGCAGAGAACACAGACCCATCACCATCGACAAGACACCTGTGGAGCGTGTGAGCAGCTTTAAGTTTCTGGGTGTTAACATCAGTGAGGATCTCACCTGGTCCACACACACTGACGCAGTGCTGAAGAAGGCACACCAACGCCTATTCTTCCTGAGACGGCTGAGGAAGTTTGGAATGAGCCCCAGCATCCTCAGCACATTCTACACCTGCACTATAGAGAGCATCCTGATGGGCTGCATCACCGCCTGGTTTGGAAACAGCACTGCTGGCAACAGTAAAACCATGAAAAGAGTCATGCGAACTGCCAGCCACATTGTTGGAGGTGAGCTTCCCTCCCTCCAGGACATCTACAACAGGCGGTGTATAAGAAAAGCTCGGAGGATCACTAATGACTCCTGCCACCCGTCCCACAGACTGCTCTCTCTGCTCCCCTCAAGAAGACATCTCCGCAGCATCCAATCCCGCACTAGTCGACTAAGGGATAGCTTTTTCCTTCAGGCTATCAGACTAATTAACAGCCATAACTAACACAGCCTACAGCATACTTCCACAATATGGTATGCTACACACTGCACTCAAAATTCAACAGTTCAACACTAGACTACACACACACACACACACAACACACACACACACACACACCACACACACACACACACACACACACACACGCACACTGCATTCGTACTGCATCTATACACACTGGACTATACACACACACACTGCATTTAATTTAATATAACAATCTATCTGACAATAAGCTATCGGTACCACAGGACATTTCTGTATCTGCACAGTCTGTCGTACCTTACATGTTACATATATATTACATGTATATAAAACTTATACTTATATATATCATTTATATTTATACTTATACATACATATATATACATACACATATATAATTCATACTGTATATAATTCATACTGGCACATGTGCTGTGGTGATGTGACAATAAAGGTGACTTGACTTGACTTGAATTGAGCCTGTCCACCCCCCACATCTATTAAAAATGCTCCTGTATAATTGTTCAAACTGACTTCAGCAGGCTAACTACCTTTATAGTCACTATGATGTTGTGTAAATGAAATGATTTAAGACCTACTTATTCAGGAAACATTTCAACTAGCACTTCTTCCCTTATCTTTTGCATTTTAAAAAACAAACAAACAAAAAAAAAACCCTTTGACACTTTTTCATTGTAACTTTGAACAAATGTTTTAAACTCATGGTATCTTAAGTATGTAACCTGGTGAACCAGCATTAATGTATTCAATGTTAGAGATTTAAGCACTTATGTACGTCGCTCTGGATAAGGGTGTCTGCCAAATGCTGTAAATGTAAATGTATTAGTGAAGTTCTCTAGGTAGAACAACATACATCTGTCACCAAGCCCTTTATCACCAGATCTGACTAATCACTAGTTTAAGTAGGAATTAGTGTAAATCCAGTAGTCAGGGTTGTGAAAAGTGACTTTTTAATGGACTTGAATATTAGATTGTGGAAATAAACTAAATGCTCGTTATCTAAGCTCATCAACTCCTTTCAGGATTTTAGTATGGAATTTAAACTGACAGCTATGGTCGCTAGCAGGTTAGCTAACATTAGGCTAAGGATTATATTTACATTTAATTCTTCTTCTCCTTCTTCTTGTTCTTCTTCTTCTTATTATTATTTGTTTGCATTTTTAAACACCTACACTTCAATAGACTTATTTACTTCAGTTACACGTAATACATTAATAACACACTTAATTATATACTGCATTAGTTACATTATTTTTAGTCTATTGGTTGTTTATTTTATTAAAACTTTGAATAAATATATTTTATTATAATAATAAAGATAATTTGGGTTGGGCTTGTTTAATTATATTGATTAGTTTATAAAACATTATGTAAAGGTGAAAAATGTTTCTGTAGATACACAGTTTTGTTGGTTTTGATGAGTTTGAACAATAGAAGAATTCATGAAGTTTGAAAGCTGAGTTTATTTAATGCTTTTCCATAATACAAAGCAGTGAAAGGTGATTCAGTCACATAGACTGTTGTTCTAACTGTGTGAAGAGGTTTGTAAATGTGAACACACTAATCATAAATACATGTCACTAACTGTAAAAGAAATTGTTCATAAAGAAAATACAACAATCCTTTTTGCCATCTGCTGGTAAAACGATGTTATGACATGAAGCAATGTGTCTATTATGTGTCTAATAATGTGTCTGTTAACCCCTTTTATCATTTTCATTTTATCAGCTGTAAACACAAAATATTACAGAATCTATAAGGTTTATAGTGTAAATGTGCTATATTGTCTCCAATACTGAGTTTAGACTGAGATTAGTGTCATTCACAAGAAAGCTCACTGAAATCAAAATTAAACAAATGTATATATTTGTTATATTTGTTATATATTTTTATTTAAAAACAAATGTACAGTTTTGGCTGTAAAGGATTCTGTGTCTGTGGAATGATGAAACCAAGGCAGCCGTCTTCAACGTTCTCTAGAAGTCCCAGGAGAAAAAGCGTCCATTCACTAGATTATATATATATATATATATATAATATAGATATATATATAATATATATATATATATATATATATAGTGAACAAAAGCATTTCAAAATATGCTTTTTTGTAAGTTATTGTAAGTTGATGAAGACTAGTTTATAACTTTATATCATTGAGACATGTGCTGAATGAAAAAACACCACGTTTGCACATCATGCCTGTAGTGGGTGTTTAGTCGCAAAACTTAAATGCGAGAAACAAATTCAACTACAGTTATGATTACAAAGAACTTTCAATGTGTTAATTGATGTATTAATTTGGCTGGCGGCAGCGGTGGGATGACGTAAAAGAACTGGTGAACTTGTCATTGAATTTTTCATTAAACGAACTGTTCTGAAGACCAAACTTCCTCATGACTGACTGTGATATTATTACTATATATATCTATAATATATATATATATAATATCTATATATATATATATAGATCTACACATACACACACACAACAGTGAACTTACGCAACAAACCCTGAGCTCACACACACAATATGAAGAAGGCTCATTAATCAGAGAGAATGTGTGGCGGCTCTTACAAGAGCTTTGTGTACATTAACAGAATTGAGGTTTAAGCGCGCTCTCCGCTAATACGGGCGGGCCCATTGCCTTAGGCATGATGGTCACTCTCTTGGCGTGAATGGCGCACAGTTGGTGTCCTCTAACGGACCGACCAGGTATGCCTCGCTAGCCCCTGCAAAGCCATGACGGCCGAGCTCTAGAAACTCAGGTCGTCTGAAATCCTGAGCGATTTCTCTGACCAGGCGCGGAATGGCATTTGCGGATAAGCTGCTCAGTAGACTTCTGTAACGGCGGATCATGGCGCTGGCGAACGCTGTCTATTTAAGCCCTAACGCCGCCCTGTTCTCATTGGGCTGATTGAAAGCGCACATCTGCCATTGGATAGAACCTGTTACGTCACCTGATGACTATTGGACCGTTCTCTGTCACGGACACAGTTGGATACCCAAACCGCCCACCCCTATTTTACTGGCGCTCTCAGTAGCACAGCGCTTTTATTTTCTGTCAGCAACCTACTGTCTCTTGGTGTCATTTAGACAGCAGGCTTCATTATTTATTATTATTGTTGTTATTATTATTATTATTAATGTTGTTGTCAGTCATCTGTCTTTAAACAAGACCAGTTATAATTAGTGTTAGATTAACACTTATTTGGGGAAATTGTCTTTATAAAGTTGACACTCACAGTATTAATAAAAAGCAGGATGAAATTGCACTTTGTCAATAAAAGTGGGTGGCTCTTAAAAGAGCCTTTTTATATGTTGAGAAACGCAGCGCTGAGCGAGTTTACTTGGTCTTGACGGCTTTCTCGGTCTTCTTGGGCAGAAGCACGGCCTGAATGTTGGGCAGTACACCTCCCTGAGCGATGGTCACTCCTCCGAGCAGTTTGTTCAGCTCCTCGTCGTTACGCACAGCGAGCTGTAGGTGACGGGGAATGATACGGGTCTTCTTGTTGTCACGGGCGGCATTACCGGCCAACTCGAGGATCTCAGCAGTCAGATACTCGAGCACGGCAGCCAAGTAAACCGGAGCGCCGGCACCGACGCGCTGGGCATAATTACCTTTACGCAGAAGACTGTGCACACGACCCACGGGGAACTGCAGTCCGGCCCTGGATGAACGAGTCTTGGCCTTAGCCCTAGTTTTACCGCCGGTTTTGCCTCTTCCACTCATCTTGTAGCTCAGATACGTTGTAAGAATAACACCGAAATAACAGCGCTGTTCTTCTAGCACTCTGTCATATAACATCACGGCATCTCTCTTATTGGCTAAGATACTTGTGACGGAAGAACCAATCCGAAACACGCCGTAGAATTCCAGGGTCAGTCCTATTCTATTGTACATCACATGCCCCTCCCACTGCCGTGTGTGTGTGTGTGTGTGTGTGTGTGTGTGTGTGTGTGTGTGTGTGTGTGTGAGAGGGAGAGAGAGAGAGAGAGAGAGAGAGAGAGAGTGAACGAAATTAAAATAAATAAAGACTAAATGCATATCATTGTAGAGAGAAAACAATTTGTAAACTGATTTATGATCAGTATCTTGATTATTCACTGGTTTTATATCTATAAAGCATATATTAGTACAGAAGAGAGTAAAGACAAATACACATGGATTTAAAATGTAAACTGTCCAATTGTCCCTAGTTGTTCATACGTTTATGTGAAGGTGAATGTACAAGTCTGTAGCTGCCTAAACACTCGGTACAGAATCCACTAAAGTCACCATGACGTCATCATTTTGTTTATCATGTTTATCAGAATAGGAAACAGCTCTTTAAGCGAAAACATGGGTGGCTCTTAAAAGAGCCATTTGAGGAGTAAAAAACATAAGAAACACGTTTACTTCTTCTTGGGAGCCTTTTTGGCCTTCGCTGCTTTGGACTTTACAGCCTTTACCTTCTTGGGGGTCGCCGGCTTTTTGGCCCTCTTGGGGCTCTTGGCTGCTTTCTTGGGGGTCGCCAGCATCTTGGCCTTCTTAAATATTTTGTAAGTTGTTCTTCTCCACATCGTATCCTCTCCTTGGACGAGGAAACCGCTAGGGCCACTAGGGCCTGTTTTCTTGGTCCTCGAACCTGCCTTCTTGGGCGCTTTGGCCGGCATGGCGGCAGGAGCGGGAGCAACTTCAGCCATCTCTCTCTCTCTCTCTCTCTCTCTCTCTCTCTCTCTCTCTCTCTCTCTCTATATATATATATATATATATATATATATATATATATATATATATATATATATATATAGTAGAATAAACGAGTGTAACGCTGTACGCTGTGTAACACAGGAACCTTCCTCCTCTCGACCGGGGGGCCGGGCTTAAAAGTAAGCATGAGAACGTTGTAGACTTAACCCGGCCGTGGCTGAATGACTGTTTCTCAGCGAAAATACGACGCTGCAGACAAGATCCCGAGCGTTCAGCAACATGTTTGTTGAGCAGGGACTTTGTTGCTCGCTACGAGATCACGTCGGGTCTCGGGAAAAAGGACAATGTCGTGCAGCTAGCACAAAAGTGTACGGCGCGTCTGGGGCTCGCTCCGGCTTGCAGCGCATGTGGGGGTGATGTGGCGTGTAAAAACTAGACAAAAAGAGGCTCGGGGCTTGTAAGTCGTGTTTACTGAGTTGTGGGAGAACCTTGTGAATGACACTGATGTATTTGTATAATATATATATTTGTATAAATATAATAATTGTAACGGAGCTCCGTTTGTGCTGCGTAAAGCACATGTATACTAGAGACAGACAGTCAGTGCGAGTTGCAGTTGTCCATTTGCGTGTGTTTTTGTTTCTGTTTGGTTTTCTGTTTAGACTTGTTGCTGTTGTTGTGTTCCCTTGTTTGTGCTTGTACCTTTGTCATGATCTGGTCTTCCACACTCTGGCCTGGTGCAAACTCTCTCTCTCTCTCTCTCTCTCTCTCTCTCTCTCTCTCTCTCTCTCTCTCTCTCTGTAAGTAAGACTCCCTTCTCCCTGACAGCGCTCAATAAAACTTCACCTAGTGATTAAAAAAAATTTTTTTTGTTTTTATTTATTTATTCATTACCTCTGATTGAGTGATCAATTATATGAAAGTAGTTACATTTTTTACAACATTAAAGGAATAAAAAGAATAAACTTTTCACTTTTCACAAATTCCTTATTAATCTTCAAAATGAGTTGAATTTTTTTTCAAGAATTCATTTCAAATTTTCACCTTCTAACATTTACATAAAAAATCACTAGATCTCAGCTCAGAACGAGCTCTTATATGAAACGTCACTTCACATGTTTACTCACAGTTCATGTTAAAGTCTGTAATCCACCTGAATTGACAGTTCACCGTTTATCAGTTCAGTATAAATAAATGGACAAAAGAGAGAAAAGCACCATTGGGCAGAGCGATGACCCTGATGTAGAGCTAAGAGTCCTGGTGCCACCCACTGTACTTTTAGGTAGTTTAGATTAGGGTATGCAGCTAGATTTTCTTTGCTGTCAATTTATTTAGCTCAAAACATTACATGAGGCTCTGTTTTTAATTCTGTTCATTTCTTTACACTGTCCATGTTCTCCTACCTTTATGAGTTTAGCTCCCCTGTCTCTTTGTGTCCTGAGTCCTAATGTTCTGTCTATTATTTCTTGTCATTTGGATCATTAAAGTAATAATCTGTCCATAGCTGCTTTCCCCCTCCTAAATTTTTATGATTTTCACCTCTTATATTAATAGATATGACATCAGTATATATAATTATTTGTGTATTAATAAAGTGTCCATTTTAGTAAATGATACTAATACAAAGTCTATGTAATTAAGCATGGTGATTATTCTGGGGAAGGAACAGATTAATCTTTTGTCCTTTACCTGGTCTCTACTCAGGAGCGCTGCTTCTTTAGTGTCTTTACATATAATAGTGAAGTCCTTTGGGGGGATTTTCTTTTTGTTGTTGTTTTTTTTCCTCCTTAAAATAAAGATAAAGCATCATAGGGTCTGGGGTTTATTATATTTAATAAAAATTACATTCAATAACCAATAAACAAATATAATGCATTTACCGACAGTCACTATAACTCTAATGTATAAAATTTTTTAAATGCTGTCTAAGTTCAGTTTAACATTCTTACTGGGTTTAAGTCTGATGTAAGAAAACATTTTAATAAAAAATGCAAATACATGATTTAGTAATAAAAGTCTTATTCCGTCCTTTTTCTTATCCTAACTTCCCCATGTTTGTTCTGCTGATCCACAGTCACCTGGTTTGAAGTTCAGGACTAACAGTATACTATATAAGAATTTATATCTTAGATCACTGACTTTTTCCTTGCGACACACCACCACTAGATGGCAACATCTGAACGCATTAAGTGAACCACACCATGTGCTGCATCTCTTACTGCTCTCTTTCAGTAAACTTTCATCCTCAACATTAGTGTGCAGAACATTTCACGTCAACAACGTATGACATTACTGTACAATATTTAATACATTAAAAGTAAATCTGACTGCATCCATGAAATGTTACCAGCATCAGTAAAGCTGATATAGACCAACATCTTCACAGAATGTTTATCTAACACAGTTATATCTCTAAACTGCCCCAATAGTATAAAACCATTCTAATACTTAGTTAACAATGTTAAAAATTAATGCATCTTTTGTTATAGTTTAATGTTTTAGTTGTCATCAAACTGATGTAAAATGTATACAGTGTTAAATTTACACACCATAATAGTCAGAGCACTGCAACATTTTTATTAAATAATTTCAGTCCATCCATTCATCATCCATCAATTTTCCAAAATGTCAGTGACAGCATGATCTCGTATCTCCCTGCTCCCGAGTCATAAAGCTTGTATCTCCGATAAAACTTGACTTTGGGAAAATGTTGTGTTAATGTTGGTACACAACAGTATATGATAGTAATATAAGGTATAATAACAACTTTAACGATACAATGTTTAATAACTATGCCAATTTTTTTAATTCCCTGAAAAATAATGGTTTTGGAAATACGAGGATTCAGCCCGACAGCGACCATATGTGGAACCAATGAGATTTGTGTGCATTTATGATACATTGGCCAATATAAGTTGTGCATTAAACTTGTGCATTAAATAATGCACTATGAAGTTCTCCTTTCCTTTTTACCACACATATTTCTACCTGCATATTCACAATTTAAATATGTATTCCAGTTTTTTCACCACTAGGAAAACAGTACAATTTTGTAGAATCTTGTTATTCTAAGGCACTTCAACAGCGGTAAATTGTACAGAATTACAGCCAATTTGGTCAGTCATGAGTGTGAAATGATGTCTGAATATAGTACTACTATTTAAAAATGTTTTGCTGATAGATGCTTGTAAATATGTGTAAATGTGTCTACAGTTTTACAGCAGATATGGTCCGTGTATCTTTTGGTCATTCGACTTTCCATTTAGAAACGGGTATTAAAAACAAAAAAGAGTGGCTATTTGATTTTCGTTTTTAAATACAAAAATTACAATTGAAATACAACATGTTTTTTTTTCATAGTCAAAAATGGATGAGTAAAATTTTAAAAATGGTTTGATTTTCATTTTATTTTTCAAATAACAAAGAAAATAAAATGACCAGAAAACAGAAACGAAAAAAGGCTCGTTTTTTATATTCTGAGACCAGATGTGGTCATTTACATGACAAGAGCACAGGGGCGGCGCCAGATAATTTTGATGGGAGGTGCTGAGGGGGAGTAATATACAGGTTATTATTTTTTATGAATAATAAAATAAACTTATTTTGTTTATTTTTTTATTACCAGCGTATTTATATATAGGCTACAGCCTGCTGATCCCAGGGAAAAATCTGTAGGGGGTGCTATAGAGGTGATTTTGTCTTTCTTGGGGGTGCTGAAGCACCTGCGATAGGACCTCATGAATCAGAGGTAGGCTATATAATGTAAGGGAGTATGTGGGGTCAAGGTATGGGGAACATATGCACATTTTCACAGATACTTCAAAAGATCAAAAAACAGGTTATGTGGGTTCTACATTCATAATTCCAAAATCAAAAGTATAAGAACAATAAGATATCGGATCGTTTATCAGTGTATACAGTAGAGATGTTTGCAATAATTATTGCAATAAAGTGGATTAGTGAAGTTAAAATATCCAAGGCAATTATATGTTCAGATTCTAGCTCAGTCGTAATAGGTCTGACTGAGCAGAAGTCAGAAACTACACAAGACTTGGTAATATAGATTATTCAAGAATTATATTCACTTAATCAAATTAATGTAAAAGTCAAGGTTTTGTGGGTTCTGGTTCATATTGGCTTAAGAGGAAATGAAAAGGCAGATGTTTTAGCTAAAAAGGCCATAGAACGAAATTAAATCAATAATCAAAAATAATGTTCTGAAAATATGGCATCAGTGGGATTCAAATATAAAAGGTAGACATTTCTTTCAAATTCAGCCAACAGTGGGTAAAGGAAGAGTGTCAGGTAGGAGTTGATCTGAAGAGATCATAATTACTAGATTAAGATTGGGGCATACAAGATTGAACAGTACTATGCTAAGCAAACGTCCAACGGGTCTATGTGAGGTATGTAGTGTTGTTTAAAGTACTAGAAAGCAATACTTGAGTAAAAGTAAAAGTATCGTACTAGAAAATGACTTCAGTAGAAGTGAAAGTCACCTTTTAGAATATTACTCAAGTAAAAGTCATAAAGTATCTGATATTTACTGTACTTAAGTATCAAAAGTCATTTTCTGATATTTAATGTACTGTACTTAAGTATTTGAAGTAAAAGTAAAAAGTAAAATTTCAGTGATTTTCAGTAGGTATAAGATCAGGGGCGGTTCTAGGGTTTCATCTTTAGGGGTTTTAGCCCTCAGTGAGAATTTAAAACAAGAAGAGTTTCATATTATATATTATATGACAACATAGTAAGCCAAAAGTTATGGTATTATTAAATGGCAAAAGTGGACACCAAAACTTTATGCATGATGTAATGATGTCAGTCTTGAATCAGATCAGTCCATGTATGTGTGAATTCTCTACAAACAGTGTGTGTAATGAATGCAGTCATTAATAAACTAATATTCACAAGACAAAGACCAAATCAATAAATGTTATTTTTATTTAGTATTGAATGGATTGTTTGCATTAATATTAATATCCCCCAATTAACGTTAAATGCCCCCAGCTCTGACTGCGCGTGCACGCTGCGCGTACCTGTGCTTCTCCGTACAGCGTGCGAAGCGTAATACAAACTAGGAGCAGTGATTCACCAAACCTCCCTTATTACAGTCACACACATTTCTGCTGACTTTATTTTGTAGTAACGAGTAATGAAGATGCTTAGTGGAAATATAACGGAGTAAAAGTTTACATTTTATCTCGGAAATGTAGTGGAGTAAAAGTGAAAGTTGTCATAAATTTAAATAGCGAAGTAAAGTACAGATACGTTACATTTCTACTTAGGTACAGTAACGAAGTATTTGTACTCCGTTACATTACAACACTGGAGGTATGTGGTGTTAATGAAATAGTTGTAATAATGCATTGTGGGAGATATATTGTTGAAAGGAATGAATTAAAGAATGAACTAAAGAATAAGTGTGAGCACTTTAAGATAATACATTTATTAAATCCAGGTAGAAATATAATGCCAAAAATGTTATTTGTTTATTTTTTTTTGGAAAGTACTTGTTTAAAAGCGTATATAAGTGGTTTTATTTATTTATTTATTTATTTATTTATTTATTTATTTATTTATTTATTTATTTATTTATTTATCTATCTATCTTTCCTGCCATGAGGCTGAGTGAGGAGCTGAACACGCAGCGCCGGATGAAACTCTATGAAGCATATATGTGGGTATAAGAATAAGGAGTGATTGTATTGGTAATTTGAGTAAATAATCATAGGGAGAGTGTCAATGGCCCTTTTGTGCGATAGGTAGCGGTAATGCACTTAAATGTCTGCGATCTGCCGTATAGCAAGAAAAAGAAGAAGAAGAACCACCTGCCGTGTGAGTGTGGATTAGAAGAAGAGACAGTGGAGCATGTTATTTGTCAATGCATTAAATATAACATGCAAAGAGTAAGGTTTAAAGATGAGTTAAAGAAAATGGGGTGAATGAGTTGAATCTTAAGAGAATATTAAATGAAGAACAAATTATTAAAGTTTTATTTATTTTTCTGAAAGAAACTGGATTAATTGAAAGAATTTAAATGTTTTTTTTTAATTATTTTCAATTACTATTATATATTACATACAACCCATTAGTAATAATATTTATTTTATATAGTTATTATTATTAGTTTATATATATATATGCAGATATATACACACTGATCTCTGGCCCACACTCCAGTACAGCAGGTAGCGGATATGCACCTTAATTGCTAGTTGCCTCCCGCCAATAAGAATAGAAGAAGAAGAACCACCTGCTATTGCCACACCCTAGAGCCACCCATGCAAGAGTGCCAAAATTGGACGGAGCGGTGGCACATTGGACGTACTGTGTAATCGACCGCGATACACGAACCGACATGGATCGCTACGTCGTTTTCAGAAACAATAAAAGAGTGTCTCTCAAGGAAGACGACATGAGTGCAGAAAAACTAAGTCGCATATTTCAGGTAAAAGAAATGCATCAAGTTGTAGCTTGATAGCTTGCTATAACGTTAGCTGAGATGTTCCAGGGTGTCATGTCAAGATTAAGTGGAAAATTTGGTTTGACATTCAACCATGCTGCAGCCGTGAGGTTAAAAGTCAAACATGCCACATACAGGTGTTGGTTATATAAGTAGAATATCATCAAAAAGTTGATTTATTTCACTAATTCCATTCAAAAAGTGAAATTTGTATATTATATTCATTCATTACACACAGACTCATATGTTTCAAATGTTTATTTCTTTTAATTTTGATGATTATAACTGACAACTAAGGAAAATCCCACATTTAGTATCTTAGAAAATTAGAATATTACTTATGACCAACCCAAAGAAAGGATTTTTAGAAATCTTGGCCAACTGAAAAGTATGAACATGAAAAGTATGAGCATGTGCAGCGCTCAATACTTAGGTGGGGCTCCTTTTGCCTGAATTACTGCAGCAATGCGGCGTGGCATGGAGTCGATCAGTCTGTGGCACTGCTCAGGTGTTATGAGAGCCCAGGTTGCTCTGATTGTGGCCTTCAGCTCTTCTGCATTATTGGGTCTGGCATATCACATCTTCCTCTTCACAATACACCATAGATTTTCTATGGGGTTAAGGTCAGGCAAGTTTGCTAGCCAATTAAGAACAGGGATCCCATGGTCCTTAAACCAGGTACTGGTAGCTTTAGCACTGTGTGCAGGTGCCAAACCAATGGTCGTCTTTCAATGATCGAAGACTGTCAGTCCGCAGTCTTCCCCATGATTGTGTAGCCTACAGAACTAGACTGAGAGACCATTTAAAGGCCTTTGCATGTGTTCTGAGTTTCAATATTGAACCTTTTCACAATATTCAAATTTTCTGAGATACTGAATTTTGTCAGTTATAATAATCAAAATTAAAAGAAATAAACATTTGAAACATATGAGTCTGTGTGTAACGAATGAATATAATATACAAGTTTCACTTTTTGAATGATATTCTAATTATATGACCAGCACCTGTACAAAAAACATACAAAGACGGTAGTGAGGCTAGCCTAACACCACTAAATTTAGTACAGACTTTCAAGTCTGCCTCGTGGATTGTCCGTAAAAAAAATTACCTTTTGTACTGTACTTTAAATAATTTTGAGATTTAGCATTTGGATAAGTTTTCCTCTCAGTAGTCACTGAAAAATATGACGAAAAAGGCTTGGAGATATACACTAGTGGTTATTTGTCTTATTCATTTCTTGACAGGTCTCAACTCAAAGTCTGTATATGACTGACGACGCAAATGTGGCCATTTTTCCTGGCTCATCGGGTCATTTTAGCTCATATGAACTCACTCCAAGAGCTCACTATGAGATTCATGGTGAGAAGGACACCTCGCAAGCCACAGCTAGCTCAGGCCGACGTTTTACATTTATGCGAACACCTGCAACTACTAGTTCAACTGCACAGTGGACTCCCCCACAGACACTGTCTCTAAAACATTTCAAAGGTAAAGTTGGTATTGATAGCTTCTCAAATGAAAGCCATTTATAGTTTGCCAATTATGGGAAATAAAATATAATTAGATATCTTTGCAAAACACTTAGTTAACATTTGATGATATGATCATATCAACTCCAGTTGGCACTCTTTGTCTTCTTTGTAGTTTCATTTACACTATTATGCACATTTTAACCCCGACTTTTATAACCTTTGCTCATGGAATAATCTTGTCAGCAAGATTATGTCAAACTAAATTTTGTATTTATTGTTGATAAACAGAATACATAAAACCATAATTCATTGCTAGGATTATGAATGCCCTGTCTTTCATAGCAATTATTTTATTGATATTCTTTCAGATCAATTTTCCTTGCTGAGGTGGTTGGCGGGAGGCTGAGTCCCAGCAGGATGGTGGTGATCCAGTTGTTAGAATCTGAGGCTACCCTTCAGGGGATAATCGGAAAAGTGCAAGATGCCATTGGAAGCCATGATCCCATGGTATTGACTGATGCGCAGGGGAATGCAATCTTGGAGTCTGAAGGAACAACAGGTGGGAAACATTTTTTGTTGTACTTTTAAAACTGCAATATGTACATAATATGTAAAATATCCAAAAACCACTAGGCCAGTGTAATGTCTTTCGTTTACTTGAGTACTTAAAATCTCCCAAATGTTTGCAACTATTTGTAAATCATGAGAAAATTGCAATTTTAACCAAGGCTCCGGGATATGTGAGTAGGGTTGCAAAATTCCGGGAATTTTCAAAGCTGGAAACTTTCCATGGGAATTAACGGGAATATATAGGAATTAACGGGTTCAAACTTTTGAAAATCTTTTTTTTATAATGTTTGGCACAATTTATTTTTTGGATCTCAGGGTTTCTTATACATTAACACAGCAAAGTAACTGAGAGCCTGTTAAGATATTCCCATAATCAGGGAAATTGAGCTTGTGTGTGAGATAAGTGTCTTGTTTTAAATGAATGAATTTCTTAAGCAGCAGCCCTGACTTGGGCAGGCTACATTCATAAATAAAAGCCTTATTTATTCCTTTTCTAATTTTTCCAACAAAAGTTATGGCTTTTAGCCCACCACCACTACCAAAACGCATCACAGAGCCTACCACATGTCACTGCAGCAATCCGAGAGCTCACCAATCTGGCTGCAACTCAAAGAATCATCCTGACTCCTTCCCAGCTACAGACCATCAAGCAAAGGTTCTGCTGTGTTGTTTGTATGATTAGGTATCCCAATAAATGTTAATTGTCCCACATGTGAAATCATTTTGGATCCATTTTGTGTAGTCTGTGCCCGAGTTTGAGATTTCCAAATACACATACAGTATGTTATTACATTCTCTAACAAAGGTCAGCTGTGTCTCATCCACTACAATTAATTACATGTACTGATGCACTTTTGTAACATCCCATGATGTAATGATACAATAACAGACATTTTTAAAAGTTAAATATAAGGAAACACTGTTATCCGGTACATCAAGAACATTTTAAGGGCAGGTAGACAAACACAGATAATGACTGACTAGTTTTTCTAATTTTATTTTTTTATTTTTAATTTTTAGAGTTCATCGAGGAGCCAGTCTTTACACAGTGTTGCCGAAGCATTATTGGCTGCAAAACATGTGTGGAACAGTGGCAGGAGACCTCTGTGTACTGTGCAAAATGTAGAGGGAACACCACAGGCAACAACATATTTGAGGTTAATGGTTTGTCAGAAGCATTTTCTGTTCTGAGATCTCTTTTTGAAGAGGAGTAGCATTTTGCACTTTTATACTCACAAATAGGCATGTTGTATTTGACTTTGTTTTATTGATTCAAAAATTGAGTTTTAATGTTAATTTATTTATATGTTTAGGCTGGTTGATGTGATTGGTGTTCATTGTTCTCACATTCTGTTCAAATAGAGCAATCTGCTTTTCACACATAGCGCTGAGTTGTGGTCATAAGACAGAGCAATGCCTGTTTGTACGGAGCCAAGTCATTGTTCACTGCTCTAGAGAACAAGTCTGAAATGTCTGAATATTGCTCAGCAAACTGATTCTCAACTCTAAGTTTGTCCTGTTCAGTTGAAAATGGATCAACTCCAAAAGTTGAATGTGTGGTCAGTGAGGATCCCAACTGTTGGCTGTAAAGGTCTGCTGCATCAACTGAATGAGGCAGCAGCTCCTGTGGGATTTTATTGGGACATCCACAGCCAGCCAAGTCATTTGGTACACCATTTGAGGAAAAATAATTATGCAGAATTCCCAGTAAATCTGTAAATGTATAAACCCAGCAGTCATTATGCACATTTACACTTGGTCCTCTGCTTAAGGACCATTTTCCCAAATGGAATGTAACATTAAAAAAAAACGATGTAACTAGAATTTAAATGTACTTAAAAAATAAAATCTACATTTACATTTAGGCCAAGGTTAATTTTGATTTTAATTTAATGGGATCGTAAAAGTCACATTCTTAGCCGTGTGTATGCAATCCCTTGTGTTCACAACAAGACATAGGCTGTTACCTGAAAACATCTTCATAGATGGCAAGGTTGTTTTTTATAGGCATTGTAGAATGAGCTACAACCTTTTTGCTGAAGCCATCAATGGCTAAAACATGGGTGACCCCAAACATAGCCAGTTTTTCGTTTTGGTCCATATGGATCTTATGGCCCATGTATCCAGCTTGATATGGTATGGGGTTGAGATTGTGGGCACCCTGAAATAAACAATGTACTGAAACTATATCATATACAAAATCCCATTAGTCCTTTATACACTGCATCGGTTGCAGGTTTTATAAATGTAACGACGCCTATTTGTGTTGTCCCTATAGATAAATTAATATGAATAATTATAATGAATAAATAAAATAAAAATGAGGGTATTTGGTTTGATTATACTATACAATTGTGTAAGTTTTATTTTTTTTTAATCTTAGACAAGCTAAGTAACTGCAGCTAAACAACCATATCAAAATACACATTAAACATAAATTGGAATTTCGATAATGTAAAATATTAATGTTGAGACAGTACATACCTGACGTCTGGCTTCATGGTAAGACTGATGCCTAGTTCTGAGCACTGTTCCAATTCGAGTCTCTGCAGCATGCACTTCTTTCATGGCGAGATACCCCTTTATCATCCTTCTTCCATATGTAGGTCCCGTCTAGATTGTAACAAATTAACATGATTTCCAGTTTCCAAAATCATACCAGCTGATATATGTTTATCATGCCAGTGCAGCATGTGTATGTCTGTGTTAAGGGATTTGTCAGTGTTGTAAGGATTATGTTGACAGCGATTACTTACAAATAATGGTAGGCTGAGGCTATTTAGTGTGATTTATTTACTATTTGTAATAAGCGGGCATAAAAGATGCCAGTTGAAGACCCTCTGGGGAGGCAGGACATATGTGTGTGCATATAGGCCTACATGTTAGTTCTCACACATGCACACACACACACACACACACACACACACACACACACACACACACACACTAAAAACGGGGGGATATAGCAAGTACATACCTCGGTTATAGCTTTTGCCACCTCTAACTCCAAATGCGCGTCGGGGAGTCCCATCACACTTAAGCCATTTTCAGCACAAAATCTCCTCACATTTCTTGAAGAACATCCTCTTGCTCCCCCGCTTTCATGTGATATCCGCGCAGAGATTTCTGCAGATGACAGGCCTTGTTTTGCCATATCTATTATCATAACCGAGTACGGTTCCAAAAACATTTTAGTATGAACTAAAGTAACATTAGCACAATCTCAAATTTGGCGCGGATCATGTAAATGACCACACCTGGTCTCGGAATATAAAAAACGAACCTTTTTTAGTTTCTGTTTTCTGGTGATGTTGTTATTCAAAATATAAAATGAAAATCAAACCATTTTTAAAATTTTACTCATCTGTTTTTGACCATGAAAAAAAACAAAACAAAAAAAAACATTGTATTTAAATTGTAATTTTTGTATTTAAAAACAAAAATCAAATAGCCAATCTTTTTTGTTTTTTAATAACCGTTTCTAAATGGAAAAATTGAATGACCAAAAGATACACGGACCAGATATGACCATTTTTAATGTCTTTTTTTTATTATTGAATGTGTAGATTGTTTAATGTGTAGACACATATTAACATTACCTCTGTAGGCCTCTCTGTGGCAGCATAAATTAATTAACAATAACAAAAAAAAATGAAAAAATCACTAAACAATTGAAATCAAAGAAAAAAATGCAACATGGACTCAATGTGTCGCAGCCTCGGACTTCCAATGTTCAGCTCTGTAAGTGCTGATAGGGGATACGAATAAAGAAAGAAAGCAAGTCCATAAATCAGATGTTCCTTCTGAAAACATTTAACAGCCAGAACATATCTGGAAAGCTTGAAGATTGCTATATATATATATAATATACACACACCCAGGGCCGACCCAAGGGGTTATGGGGCCCCAAGAGAGACTATGAAAATGGGCCCCAATGTTGAAAAATTGTCATAGCACTGCAATTTGACAAGTGAAAATACAGAATAATTACTATAGAGTGATATAGTGTTCTGTATACTGTTTTTGAACCTTACTATAGTGCATTTTTTTAGTATCTAATAATTTTACCACAGTATACTATAATAAATTATATTGTATAATAGTCTTTTTTTCATGTGGGTTCATTTTTAGGGTGGTGGACATTTTATGTTTTTAAATTAGCATACACATTAAACAATGTTAAGTAAAACATACCTTTACTTTGAGCTCGCTTTTCTTCCTCTGCTTTTCTCTTTTTTCACTTTTCAGCTCCTGAAAGATACCGTTTTGATGCCATAGTTTGCCTACCACCTCAACCTCACTAAAATAAGTCTTTTTATTTTAGTATTTTTTATCTGAAAGATGTAACATGATCATTACGTTGTTATATGATACTACATTAGCCATAATCCTAAACGCATGTGAGAGATTGCACACAGTGGGCAATGGTTGATTTTTGGAGTGTTTTCTGTATATGTTTCTTGGAATTTTCATACTTTTATTTCCGTTTGCATGAATGCACTAATGTCCGCCATTTTCCCATGTGCTCTAACTGCGTGAAATGTTTTCTTGAGTAGACGGAGCTGCATCCCGGCTGAAAAGACTCACTATTCTCTCCTTTTTACTGCTCTGTGTGCAGGTAATTGTTTATAGTATTTCCTGTGTTTTGAAAATGTTTATTGAAACTGTTATGCTGTATTAATGTTCTAATAATTTGATTTATATTCATAATTAATGTTAAATGCACTATACGATCACATTTAAATTTAAGACATTGCAGAATTTTGATTTATTTTTATGTCTTGTTAAATACAACATTGAGTAAATTGTTTGTTATATTGAGAGCAGAGTTAGAGAGAACTGCTGTGGACGGAGCTGCATCCCGGCTGAAAAGACTCACTATTCTCTCCTTTTTACTGCTCTGTGTGCAGAAAATAAACAATAATATCATCCACATTGTGTGTGTGCTGTTGAGGAGTGGGTCAGACTGGGCCAGTTTGGATCAAAGGTCACACTTGGAGTAAAGCCGCCACTTCGGCTGTCTGTTCGCTTCCCGTTTTATATTCTGTCACATTTCTGAACACGGTTTTGTCTTTGTCTTTACAAATTATGGCACTTTTAATCATGCCATCTCTGCTAGATCCGTCAATAAAAACAACTTGGGTTTTTCTATCTACGTAGGTCTCTTTCTTTCTTTGGCCCCTTCTTCACCCTATGTTTTAGTTGTATGCAACCCTTCCACAATCCCACTAACAATTAGAGTTGCTCTTACCTTGAACACAGGTGTCCTTCAAAGTCCCTCAGTCTTCTAACAAAGGTTCTGCTCCAAGTTCTTCTACCTATTCTATTGATTGAATCTTTAGATGAAGGAGTCAGACTTAGACCTTTTTGTCTTTTCAAACTGTTTTTGTCTGTTCATTATGCTCTTTGTCTTTGGTGCTGAGAGAGTTCATAGCCCAGGTAGCGGACAGTGTTCTGGCAGAACTGGAGTTTTGACTTGGACACCTTCAAACCTTTCTCAGCCAGGTGTGTGAGTAGAGCCAGGGTCGCTGCTTTGCAGGTGTCATAATCGGCCGCAGCCACCAGGAGGTCATCTGCATATTGTAAGACCACTGAGTCTGGGGGAAGGCAGAGGCTTGACAGGGCATTCTTGACTGTGGTCGCGAAGACCGTGGGGGAATCGATGTAACCCTGTGTCAACCTGGTCCACAATACTGTTGTCCCCTGTGTGTGAAGGCAAAGAGTGGCTGTGTGTCTTTCTCTACAGGAACACTAAAGAAAGCAGAACAAAGGTCAATCATAGAAAAGACTCTATGTGTACATTGAATAGAGGCTATAATTGAGGAAACATCAGGGACAATTGGAGCAACAGGAATAACCAGTTCATTTATCTTTCTCACGTCCTGTGTGAACTTCCACGAACCATCTGGTTTAGGAACTGGATTAACAGGTGTATTGTATGGGCTGACGCATGGAGTGACAACGACCTGTTGCAAAAGAGAATTCAAAATAGAGTCAATGCCAGTAGTTTTTTCAGGCGACAAAGAATATTGTCTAATAAATACAGGAGTCAAATGTTTAATCCTGGCCTCGTATGGAGGACAGGAAACGAAACCCACCTCATCCTTGTGATCTGCCCACAGAGAAGGATCCACAGACAGCAAAACAGGAGGCAAGTCCTTAGTAGCACATGAAACATTAACAGCAGTAATGTTATGAGGAAGAATAGAGTGAGAGTTTAGCAGAGAAAGGAGTTCAAATACTGACACACCTTCTAAAAAAACCACTGAGACAGGGAGTGATCCTTATCTGGCTATTCTGAATTACAGAGCTTCACCACTGGAGAATGGATTTTCACTGGTGGAAATGGAAACTATGGACAAAGCTACCTTCGGTAAAGCATCACATTGTAGGGAGTAGGTGGGATTATGCAAATGAAAGACATATTAATCCCCACGACAAAACCGCAAGACCACTGAGCACACTTGCCCAAGAAGAAATTGTACAAGTGAGATGTGATGGGCAGTGGGACCATTAGCCAAAGTGATTAAAGAGACTACACCCAGGTCATGGGACAATAATGAGGACAAACACAAGACATTTGCTAAAAGTGCCTCAGAGAGAAATAAAAATCAATGAGAGTGACACAAATGATCTGGAAATTGCAAAGCAAAATGAACAATTAGAAATGCAAAGCAATACTAAAGAATCTGTGTAAGAAAGATTCCTCCTCGCACTCATCCTCGTCTCTTTACCTCTGCAAAACAATAGGAGCACTGAGAGAACAAACCACACGAGTGAAATCAAATCTGGTTTATTCCAAACAGCTGCTCAAAGAACTGAGCGACAGAACAGAATATATACGCAATGAAAATACAGTAAGCTATGGTGTATGAGATAAGGCGGGGGCTAAGTTTTTATCAACATAGATAGGGGTATGCCAGAATGCTGCTTCCTCACAACTCTTATCCAAGCATTGAAGGTCAGAAAGCCTGGACATGAGCAAAGAGAAACTGAATGTCCTGCGAGTAATCTCACAAGCAAGTCAACCTATCTTGTCTTCTTCATCCTGTCAAGACCACTAAAAGAACAGGATAGACTCAAATCAAGAACATTAAATCAGAAGAGGTGAAGATGACATATAACATATAACACAGAAATACATTTTTACATGACAGAGGTTTCCTCGTTCTCTATTCCCTTCAGATTAAGGTTATGTTATCAGCAAGCCTTACCATCCTGCTCATGTTTGCAGAAACACAGGGTAAAAAAACAAGAAAACATGAACACACTTATCACAGGTCAACATGACCGGGGGCATTCCTTTCAACAAAGAAAGAGAAATGTGGAAAGAAAATGAAATAAACACAAAAATTAATTACCATAAAGAAAATTCATTTCAGCAATCTGTAACTGAAAATAGACAGGATGCTGTAGAACAAACAAAACGTCCTAAGAGACAAATAATAAGGCCAAAAAGACTAATAGACGAAAAGAGGAAATGTTACAAATTGTGGATAAATGAAAACAATTTGGTGTAATATTTGTAGTCACGGGCGTCAGAACCATTATATGTGGGTGGGTCAGGACCCGCCCACTTTTTAAGACCAATAATATTGGACCCACCCACTTTATAAGACCAATAATATTGGACCCACCCACTTTTACCGTCTCTATTCAGCACATATGTCTGTTCCCTTTTCAGAGCGCCGACAGTCGAATCCATTCTGCTTGAGGAATGTCCTAATAAACTAAACTCCATTCCACGTTTTACCCACAGCATTGACCACGCTGCTGCTTCCTGATATCCAAGGGCGTTGGATTCATTTTGTGTGTGTGTGTGTGTGTGTGTGTGTGTGTGTTTGTCACTGCCCTTCCCACCCTCTGCAGTATAAACTGTAATGAAAGTGAAAGTCAGCAGCTCCATTTTGTGTGGAGTGAGAAGTAAAAGATTTGAGGAGTAAAAACACAGTGAGTATCTAAAGCTCTAATATATAAACACACTGAAGTGACACTAGATACAGAAGAGTTTTGTGGGTTTGTACTGAAGCTTTAATGTACACAGGTTGTTTTATAACTTGATAGCGTGACTATTTCCTGTAAGTGAACTCTGTGCTGATTCAGGGTTTAATTTAACACACCGATGTTGGAGTGAAGTAAACGTGTGTCCTGCTGTAATCTGGAGAAGGAGACATAACCTCCAACATGAGTGTGTCTGGAAAACAGGACTTAAAGAAAGATGAGAGGTGACTTACTTTTACATTCACCAGCAATAAATACACACCGTCTCATGGGAACACATCTGTATCTCTAAACACTCACTAGTTAACACAGGAAGTCAACTTTGCTTTAAGGTGTTTAATAGCAGTGAATATATCACTGATCTGATCTAAGAACAGTTCATACAAATCATTCACTGAGAGAAGAGTAAAAAGGACGGTGTAATGTGGAGCATAAGAGCAGCAGAGCTTTGTGTCAGTGAACTCTACAGGCTTTAAGACCCAGCTGAGTCAGTTAGCTGTGATTGGGACTCCTGATATCAGTGTAATTCCTGACTTATGAAGCCTGTCTCCTGTTTGAATAAGTGTACAGACTGGATCTGAATTAAAAAGATGGAATTATTGCTGTTTAATGGAGAACACATTGTTTAACAGTGCTGAGACAGCAGAGTATTAATTATTGCTGATATTTCTGTTGTAATTCTAGAATGATGAAGAGAAAGAGATCAGACTCACCAGAACCCAGCTGTGTGTCCATGAAGAGTGACCGGTCAATGGGAAAACCACTTAACTTCAGAGCCAGAGACAGTTCTACTGATGTGAGGTCAGTATAGTGAGGTGATTTACAGCAGTGTTCCACCTGATCAAACTCACTCGTCTCATTATGAAGCCCTTCATGAGCTTTATCAAGTGTTGAAGCAATTAACAGTACTGAGACAGCAGAGTATTAATTATTGCTGATATTTCTGTTGTAATTCTAGAATGACGGAGGGAAAGAGATCAGACTCCCCAGAACCCAGCTGTGTATCCATGAAGAGTGACCGGTCAATGGGACATGTAATTAACTTCAGAGCCAGAGACAGTTCTACTGATGTGAGGTCAGTATAGTGAGGTGATTTACAGCAGTGTTCCACCTGATCAAACTCACTCGTCTCATTATGAAGCCCTTCATGAGCTTTATCAGGTGTTGAAGCAATTAACAGTACTGAGACAGCAGAGTATTAATTATTGCTGATATTTCTGTTGTAATTCTAGAATGACGGAGGGAAAGAGATCAGACTCCCCAGAACTCAGCTGTGTGTCCATGAAGAGTGACCGGTCAATGGGACATGTAATTAACTTCAGAGCCAGAGACAGTTCTACTGATGTGAGGTCAGTATAGTGAGGTGTTTTACAGCAGTGTTCCACCTGATCAAACTCACTCGTCTCATTATGAAGCCCTTCATGAGCTTTATCAGGTGTTGAAGCAGTAAAACACTAAACTGTGCAGTGCTGCAGCTCTCGGACTGGCAGTGAGGAAAAGTGCTTTAAGAGTTCAGTTCAGTCTGTAGTCCCTGAGCTGGAGGGTCTGTGGTGCTACAGAAGAACATTTACACCTGGGTCATTAATGACAATATAAACATTTTATTCATTTATTCAAACATTTACCCGTGGGGACCCGGGATAGAATAGGTCCTCAGCACCCCCTTGCTGATCGTAAGAGGCGACAAATGGGGCGACTCGTTGGCCGTGAGTTGCGACTCGTGTCGTTGGAGGAAGACGTCCTGGTGCTTGAGGATTGTGGTTAGTTGTGACTTCCACTTATCCAACACATCACTTTGGCTCCTACTTCAATCAGACGGGAGGTTGGGAAGGCCCGTCCCAATCAATCGGCTAGTCAGGACTCGCCCTGGAAATAGGTTGAGTTGCAAACATCTGTATAACTCGCATCTTCCAGAAGAGGCTGGCGAAGGGTCAATTGAGTATTGTGGACCTCGTGTCTATATGCTCAAGTATACCATTTCTGTATCCTTGATGTACATCCGGTGGATGTCCGCGGCTCTGTACATCCCCTTGTAGGGCTCCGAGGTGGGCGAGGAGCAGAGATGATGAAAAATATACTTCTAACATGGCGAACAAACAAAACACCAAAAAATTATTACTGGACCAGGATTTGGAGGTTGAACTAAAGACTGATCTTATTTTCTCCTCTGATAACGAAAACTGGCAAAGATTTATTTTACTGGAATCATTGACTAAAGACATGCCTCTTACCAAACTGTCTCCTTTTGCAATGCAAAAAGGAATAACTGGAATTGCGGGAGCAGTCAGAGATATCAAGAAGCTGCCGTCTGGACAGATCTTGGTGGATTGTGCTAGGAAAGCAAACTCAGACAATCTACTGCGAGCAACGACCTTGGCTGGTATAGATATGAAAGCCTTCTGTCATCCTTCTTTGAACAATAGCAAAGGCGTGATCCGCACCAGAGAGCTGCAGGATATGGACGAAGCTGATATAACCTCGGAACTGAAACAACTGGGAGTGATTGATACCAAAAGAATTATCATCAAAAAGGATGGACAAATGATCAAAACAGAAACATACATTATGACTTTTAACAAACCTCAACCACCCGAAAAAATCATACTTGGATATCTAAGTGTCATTGTGGATATATTGATACCAAATCCACTGAGATGCTTTACATGTCAGAAATTCGGTCATGGTTCTGCAGGATGTAGAAATAAGCCGGTTTCCCAGAATTGTGGTGAAGAGCATCAGGAAATGGACTGTTCAAAGCCCTCTAAATGCAAAAACTGCTTTGGAGATCACGCAGCTTCATCAAAGAATTGTCCCATGTGGATTAAAGAAAAGGAAATACAAAGAATGAAACACACAAGGAAGGTAAGCTATGTCGAAGCTCGCAAATTGGTTGAAGGACTCCCTGCTTTTACTTTGAAGAAGTCTTATTCTGCTGCTGTTATACCGAAGACACATACTAGTAGTTGTCAGACAGATCTAACTTGGATATCCACAGATAAGCCCAAAGACGTAAGCGGTACAAAGAATTTGAATACTCAAAAAACGAGGAACATTTACATTCAAACCAAGCAAGTTGAAGATGTACAACTGGAACAAAGCGGTTCAAAAGTGAAGAAAAAATCCCAAAGCACAGTAGCCCCACATTCAAGTCAAGACGTACATCGAACTCAGGAGAAAGATAATCCAAAAGACATTGAAATGACTGAGACTATGCTTAGTCGCAACCACAGTCTGTCCCCTAAATGTAAAAACAAAGGACCTGCTCCCATCTTTCCCACTTGAGGATAAGTAACCTTATAATCCAGTGGAATTGTCGAGGGATAAAAGCCAACGCTGCAGAATTACAACAATTAACTGCGAATTTGAATCCACTTCTGTTGTATTCAGGAGACCCTCTTATCTCCAGAAGATGCCTGGAGGATTAAACATTTCAAAATGTACAGTGCGTATGGTCCGAATCTCCACTGGCCTTCTGGAGGAGCAGCGGTCTTGATGAAAAACAATTTAATTCACAGTCATATATCGTTGGATACCCAATTTCAAGCAGTAGCGGTTCAAATTACTCTCCACAGAGTAGTAACAGTATGCTCTATTTACATTCCCCCGTGTGAAAGTATTTTACCTCAGGAAATGGATAAGCTTGTTTCACAACTGCCAATGCCATATACACTCATGGGTGACTTTAACAGCCATAATACCTTATGGGGAGAAGACCGATGTTAAATGGAAATGAATGGAAACTTTTATAGTGAATAATGATTTGTGTTTGCTAAATGACGGGACAAAAACACATCTTCACCCAGGTCATGGTACCTATTCAGCGATTGATTTGACAATATGTAGCACCGATATCTACCTTGACTGCTCATGGAGGGTCTGGGAAGACCTCTGTGGAAGTGATCATTTTCCAGTTATCATCACATTTCCACAAGTGAGTATCCAAATGAGGCTTTCAAGGTGGCAACTTAAGAAAGCAGACTGGCCTTCGTTTCAGACTATGTGCAGAGAAAAATTGGTTCTTGCAAACCGGGACAATCGATGCTCCATAGAATCCTCCCAACAGATAATTGATATTGCAAATGAGACAGTTCCGAAAACATCAGCAAAGTCTCACAATAAAGCTAACCCTGGTTCAATGAGCAATGTAAGAAGGCTATTAAAACACGGAAAAAGGCTGAACGGTCTTTTAATAAACACCCATCAGAAACTAACTTGTTACGTCTCAAGATTTGCAGAGCTCAAGCTCGTAGAGTCATAAATCAAGCAAAGAAACAGAGTTGGAGACAATTTGTGTCAAGTTTAACCTGTTATACTCCCGCGAAGAGGATTTGGAACATGATTCGTAGAATGAAGGGCATGGAGAGTGAGTCTTATATACAGCATATTAAAGAACAAGGGACACTTCAGACAAGGGAGATGGATATAGCAAATACATTAGCTGACTTCTTTGAAAAGAACTCATCAATGGAGAATTGCCTCCCTGAATTTCAACTAAAACGAGCACGGCAAGAATGTAAAGAACTGAATTTCTGTTCTGATAACATGGAAGTATATAATCATCCCTTCAAGATGGAAGAATTAATAAACTCTTTAAAATGTTCACATGATACTGCTGTTGGCCCAGATAAAATTCACTACCAGTTTTTAAAGCACTTAGATTACTGTGCTTTAACTCGTTTATTAGATAATTTTAACTTCTGGGAAACTACCGGATTCTTGGAAGGAAGCAACAGTGATTCCTATACCTAAACCAGGGAAAGATCACACTGATCCAAATAACTATAGACCCATTGCCTTAACCAGTTGCTTATGTAAAACCATAGAGAGAATGATTAACAACCGCCTTGTTTGGATGCTGGAATCAAAGAAACAATTAACTGACTACCAGTGTGGATTTAGGCGTGGTAAGGGCACACTGGACCAACTAATTCGACTGGAGACGTACATCACGGATGGTTTCATCAGGAAAGAACATGTTGTTGCTGTCTTTTTTGATCTAGAAAAAGCATATGATACAGCATGGAGGTATGGGATTTTGAGAGATCTTCATCGTATGGGCTTTAGAGGAAGACTTCCTATCTTCATTTCAAACTTTTTAACCAGTAGGTGCTTCAGAGTCCAAGTAGGAAACTCTCTATCAAATATTCACAGACAAGAACTTGGAGTTCCCCAAGGAAGTATTCTCTCTGTCACTCTCTTCAGTATCAGAATTAATAGCATTGTGGAAGTTATTGGATCGGACATATTCTGCAGCCTTTATGTGGATGATTTGAGCATCTGTTATAGAGGGAGAAATTTGAGTATGATCGAAAGACATTTGCAATTATGTATTAACAAACTTAGCCAGTGGACCACTGAAAATGGTTTTAAGTTTTCCAAAACCAAAACTGTTTGTATTCATTTCTGCCTTCAGCGAACTCTGCATCCTGACCCAGAACTTTTTATCAAGGGAGATCAGATTGAAGTTGTTAAGGAAACTAAGTTTTTAGGTCTTCTTCTTGATAACAAAATTACTTTTATACCACATTTAAAATTGTTAAAAATCAAGTGCCTGAAAGCTATGAATATTATTAAAGTCTTGGCCAAAACAAAATGGGGTGCAGATTACATCGTTCTTCTGAGACTGTATAGAGTTCTCATTCGATCTCGTTTGGACTATGGCAGTATAATTTATGACTCTGCCAGGAAGTCATATAAACAAATAATTGATACAGTGCATCATCAAGGGTTACGACTAGCTTTAGGTGCGTTTAGAACCTCTCCAGTTCAGAGCTTATATATTGAAGCCTATGAAACTTCGCTCCAAAACAGACGGTTAAAACTGTCACTTCAATATGCTATTAAACTGAAAGCGAATGAAAATAACCCAGCATACTCTGCAGTTTTTGACCCTCAGTTTGATCAGTTGTATGAGAGCAAAGCAAGATCCATCAAACCTTTCGGCGTGCGTATTAATCCACACTTACGACATTTGAACGTAAATTTGGACAACTTACGTCAAACACACTTCAGTTCCTTGCCTTCTTGGATATTAAAGAAACCTGTAATCAACATGGCTTTAGGACATCAGAGAAAAGGTGTGACTCATCCAAATGTTTATAGACAGCAATATATGGACATAAGAAGTCAGTACCTCTTACACTTACCAATATTCACAGATGGATCAAAAGCAGAAAATGGCGTAGCTGCAGCGATGGTGACTGGACATCAACAGTATGGAACTAGAATTCCAAAAGAATGCTCAATTTTCACAGCTGAAGCCTGTGCTTTGCTCTTAGCTTTGGAACACACTGATAATTTCCAACTGAAGAACACTATAATTTTTACGGATTCTAAATCGTGCCTTCAAGCAATGGAATCCTTGGAGCATAACCATCCGTTGATTGATACTATTTTAACCAAAGTTGATCATCTGCAGAATCAATCCTATAATGTAAATTTCTGTTGGATTCAAGGACATGTTGGACTTTCAGGAAACGAGCGAGCTGATGCAGCTGCTAAGAAAGCTTTAAGGCAGAATGTGACTGGATGCCAAATTCCTCCCTCGGAATATAGACCTATTATCAATGACTATGTACTAAATAAGTGGCAAGAGGAATGGAATACATGGTCAAATAGCAAATTGTTTGAAATACACCCTGAAATTACTACCAGGTCTCTAATACCTACGAGCTAGAGATTCGATCAGATGAACTTAACCAGATGTAGAATCGGACATACAAGGCTGAAGGCTGACACATGAATACCTGCTGAAAGGAGGACCCCATTCAGTGCTCGTACTGCAGCATTCTCCTTACTGTCAAACACATTCTGTTGGACTGTCCTGCATATAATGACCACAGAAGGTTATTTTATCAGGCCAATTCATTTAAAGAGCTATTTTACAAGGTTTCATCAGAAAAAGTTTGAGTTTCTGTCATATATTAATGTAAAAAATTTTATTTAAGTTGTTTATATTTGTCAATATTTATTCCTGTGATTTTAGGTTATTTTAGTTCTTATTAATCGTTCTTGCCATGAAGATAGCCTCAGTAGCTGACAACTACAGTAAACTACAGTAACTAACTAACTATTCAAACATTTGTTTCAAAACATGTTGGTGTCAAGGGAAATCCTGAAATCAGTGTGTTGTGTTAAGAGGATAGTGTTAAATATCTGTGTCTATTTATTAGTGTGTGATTTGTGCAGCTATGAATACATATAGTCCATATTACATGATGTGTTTTGTTTGTTCACAGACCACAAAAATCAAACATCAGCACAAATCAGCTGGACTCTATATTCAAGGTGTGTGTGTTGTGTTTAAAGTGTGTAATGTGTGTAATGCATGCTTGTCATGTCTTGATGAGCAGCAGCATTAAGGGTAATCAGTTGTATGGGTTTTAAATGTGATAATAAACATAGACTTTTCTTCTTTTGATAAAATACTGTGTACTTTTGATCTCTCACTATGTAACATGATAATATTTAGATCTGTTCCTTTGTGTTTCTAACCAGGAGCTGGAACACAAAGTCATCACTCTGATAAAGAATGAGCTGAAGAGGTTTAGGAAGCTCCTGAGTCCAGATTACCCAGCATGCACTGAGAGGGAGGTGGAGGATGAGGAGGATCTGCACAGTGTCAGAGACGGAGCGCTGAAGATCACACTGCACGTCCTGAAGAACATGAACCACACAGATCTCGCTAACACACTGCACAACAGTAAGAGCTCTGAGTCATGACTTTATTCCATCAGCTTCACTTTAGAGAGAGGAAATAGTTTTAGATATGAAGACTTTTAGTTTTACATTTAATTTTAATATCATGTTGTATCTGTTCATGGTCCAGCTTCAATAATATTTAGTCCATCACTCAGGAATTAATAGCAGCGTTTGTACGATTTTGCATTATAACTATTTATTACTAAACTAGATATTACTTTGTTTATTAGAACTCAACTCTGTGTATCAGACAAAGTTGAAGTCCAAGCTGAGAGAGAAGTTTAAAAGAATTAATGAAGGAATCTCACAGCATGGAAGCTCAGCACTTCTGAATCAGATCTACACTGAGCTCTACATCACAGAGGGTTGGAGTGGAGACGTCAATAATGAACATGAGGTGAGACAGATTGAGGCAGCGTCCAGGAGACCAAGAACACAGGAGAAACCCATAAAATGTAATGAGCTCTTTAAAGACAAGTCCATCAGAACTGTGCTGACAAAAGGAGTTGCTGGAATTGGAAAAACAGTCTCTGTGCAGAAGTTCATCCTGGACTGGGCTGAAGGAGAAGTAAATCAGGACGTCACCTTCATGTTCCCACTTCCCTTTAGAGAGCTGAATCTGATGAAGCAGCAAAATCTCAGTCTGATGAAACTTCTTCATCACTTTTCCCCAGAAATAAGAGAACTAGAATCAATAGACTGTGACTCCTACAAAGTGGTGTTGATCTTCGATGGTCTGGATGAGTGTCGACTTCCTCTAAATTTCCAGAAGAATGAGAGATTGTGTGATGTGACAAAGTCAGCCTCAGTGGATGTGCTGCTGACGAACCTCATCAAGGGGAATCTGCTTCCCTCTGCTCTCCTCTGGATAACCACAAGACCAGGAGCAGCCAATCAGATCCCTCCTGAGTGTGTAGACCAGGTAACAGAGGTACGAGGCTTCAGTGATCCTCAGAAAGAGGAGTACTTCAGGAAGAGGATCAGTGATCAGAGCCTGGCCAATGACATCATCACTCACCTAAAGTCTTCAAGAAGCCTCTACATCATGTGCCACATCCCAGTCTTCTGCTGGATCTCAGCCACTGTTCTAGAGAGAATGTTGGGGGAAGCAGAGGGTGGAGAGATCCCCAAGACTCTGACTCAAATGTACACACACTTCCTGATCTTTCAGATCAAACACAAGGACCAAAAGTACCATCAGAAATGTGACCCTGATCCTCAGCAGACCAGAGAGAGTATCATGGCACTGGGAAAACTGGCTTTCCAGCAGCTGGAGAAAGGAAACCTGATCTTCTATGAGGAAGACCTGAGAGAGTGTGGCATTGATGTCAGAGAAGTGTCAGTGTACTCAGGAGTGTGTACCCAGATCTTCAGAGAGGAGTTTGGGCTTCACCTGGGGAAGGTGTTCAGCTTCATACATCTGAGTGTTCAGGAGTTTCTGGCTGCTTCATACACATTTCTGTATTTTATCTCAGAAAAGAGAAATGTGTTAGAGAAGCAAGATCTTAAAAGTTTCATCAGGACATCAAACATGTCTGATCTCCTCAGGAGTGCAGTGGACAAGGCCTTACAGAGTGAGAATGGACACCTGGACCTGTTCCTCCGCTTCCTCCTGGGTCTCTCACTGAAGATCAATCAAACTCTTTTACGAGACTTAATGCCACAGACCGGAAGCAGATCTCACAGCAAACAGGAAACAGTGGAGTACATCAAGGAGAAGATCAGGGAGAATCCATCTCCAGAGAAATCCATCAATTTGTTCCACTGTCTGAATGAACTGAATGATCATTCTCTAGTGCAGGAAGTACAAACTTACCTGAACAGAGAAGGTGACAGTCCTCTCAGAGGAATCAGACTCTCTCCTGCTCAGTGGTCAGCTCTGGGGTTTGTGTTACTGAACTCAGAACAGAAGCTGGATGTGTTTGATTTGAGGAATTATGATCCATCAGATGAATGTCTTCTGAGGCTGCTGCCAGTGGTCAAAGCCTCCAGAAAAGCAGAGTGAGTATTGTTATTTATAAATGTATTACTGCATGGTTTATTATTTTAATGTAACACTGAACTGCACTGTTTGGATTAATCTGTGTTAATAGTTCCTCTAATCATCTTTACACAAACCTCTGGTACTTGTACAGGAGATTGTTTCACTTTTTACACTAACATGTTATATCTGAACTGAGGGCTGGGCCACATGGACAAAATCTTATAACATCATATGAGACATTTTATAGCTTTTATATATGAATCATGAAAAAATAAGTGTTCTTACATACATTTTAGTATGTAAAAATATCTATACAAAATAACTGCATGCATTTAAGAACGAAAGACATTTCTGAACTAAACACCAGTGAAAGACTTTTTCTTTTCTGTTTATATTGAAAGTGACATTTAACAAAACTCTCACAGATGAGAAAAACATAAGACTGACAAAATGGGATCAATATGGATAGAAAATATAAAAAGTAAATATTAAAACACTCTAATGTCCTTCAAGTATCTCTTTATGTTGAAGTTCCTCATCTTTTGTTGTGTGTGACACAGTGTTGTGGGGAGATTCACTCTGTCATGGCTTTTTTCATCAATTGTTCTTTCTAATAAAAATAAAACATAAATGCTTTTTAAAACTTTAACCCAATACGAATGAATAACAAAAGTGTCCTCCATTCTGCACTACTGCTAAACTTTACCAAGGACTGAGCTTGTGGTAAATAAAACATCAATCATCATTTTGGACCTCGACACATTGGACAGACGAAGTGGGAAAATGTTCAGCTTTATCTTCTTATTATGTTAGAAACAAGCTAGGCAGCGAACTCAGATGTGTGATGAAGATTTTCTTTCTCTAACACTGACCTGTTTGTAGAATGGATGGAGTTTAAATGTGACTTTTTATATGGACTTTTATTTTGATGGGGTTCTTTTTTCTTTGCTTATCAAGTGTACAAAGCAGGTAAAAAGAGAGAGGATGAATAATGTGTCACAGGTGAGTGTAGTGTTATTAAAAAGTCCTGTTTTGTTCTACTTGGAGCTCGACAAAGACACCAAACTGTTAATGACCGATCACATTCTTGTTCTTGGATTGTGATTGTTGTTAATCTGTTGTGGTTGAATTAAAGACAGTTTTTTTGTCTGGTTCACTGCATCAGAAGATGGTGAATGTGGTAAAAACAGACGGTGAACACAAAGACGGTTGCACGTGACGGTCGGTCAGGTTTATCACCGTTACTGTTGAAGAGACGTCAGGTTTCATACTTTCCAAACTTTCTGTGGATTTTGGAGACATTAAGCTGTGGACTGTGTTTGTATTTATAAGCAGCTGTAGTGAATCTATATTTTTGTTGTACAACATTAATAACAGACTGGTTTTGTTCTCTGTTCATCATTATGTACTCATAAAATATTACACATTGGTACACTACATTCTACCATGTCACTTATAGCCATCTGAAGCCCACCTACACAAATCCTTTAGTGTAACACACAGTAGTGTTGTGTTAGATTTGTACCTACAAGGTGGGTTAGATTTCCTGCTATGTGTATAGTCAGTGTTTTAGATTTAACAAACAATTGTCTGTATGTTGATCCATCTAAAGCTAATACTTGTGTATATACAGTGTGACTCATTTAAAGGTAAGAAGTTTGACTTTGTTTATTTCTGATGCTGTGTGCAATCGTGCTGATGTGACGTCACTCTGTAAACAGGGAAGGAGCTCAGATTTGAGAAGAAAACCCCACGTTCACTTCTCAGTTGTGGAGGCATGAAAGACATGATCCCATTTACTCTGTGGAGAAAGAAGGGTTCACTAGGTTGTGTTGAAATAGTAACAGTGACATCTGTAGTAAACAGTACAATGTTCTTTCTAATATCCTTTATTTACATTGTTTATGATCGATGAGAGATTTTTACACATCTATATTTTATAAAAAAAGTACAAATCATGATCAAGAATCGTTTATAAGGTTAAAAAATGTAATCTTTCTCTTTAGTTTGGATGTGTTTGGACGTATGTGAACACACCACCTGTACTCAGGTCCACACCAAACACCTGAACCAGTGTGTGTGTAAAATCAGAGGTCTGGAGGTGACAGATTTGTATGTGTACGAGCACAGAGAACAACACACACCAAATGTTTTAGTGTCTCTGTGAAATCCAACATATAACTGAGTGTAAAGTACGACTAGTATTGTCATGTTATTACCTGGTAGTGTACAGCTGTATAATTCTTTATGTTCTGTAATAAAATGCACTGTATCTGCAGTGTTGGGTGTAGAAACTTGAACACAGATCAGAGTGTAGTGTTTGTAGGCTGCTCGCTCTCACATGTGTGTGTTATGTACATGACCTAATGGTCTTATAATAAATTGTAGCTGAGAGATTGTGGAGTGCAGAAAGACATCCCTGCTCCTGTAAATGTGCTGATGTGGTGTCCTGTCCTCTGATTTGTGTGTGTGACACAAACACACTGACATTTCAACTTTAGCTGGATTATGGCTGTGTTTGTGTGTTTGAGATCAGTGTTCTGATATTTCATCATTTCTCTTCCAGGCTGTGGGAGTGTAATCTGACAGAGGAAAGCTGTGGAGTTCTGTCCTCAGTTCTCAGCTCAAACTCCACCAGTCTGAGAGAACTGGATCTGAGTAACAATAAACTGCTGCAGGATTCAGGAGTGAAGCTGCTCTCTGATGGACTGAAGAATCCACACTGTACACTGGAGATACTGAGGTACATACACACACACACACACACACACACACACACACACACACACACTGGAGATACTGAGGTACACACACACACACACACACACACACACACACACACACACACTGGAGATACTGAGGTATACACACACACACACACACACACTGGAGATACTGAGGTATACACACACACACACACACACACACACACACTGTATGAACATCTCTGCTAGAAATAAACAGACGTGTTTGTTCAGAGTGACGTCTCTGTTATTGTCTTCTTACAGAAAGTTAAATACATCATCTCATATGAGCAGAGACACATGGATCTGTCCAAGAGCTGTCCAACTTTATACACAGATGTTCATGTTATATTTTTATCCTGATATTAGAACCTTGTGTTCAGGTGGACACTTTATTTCTCACTGATGGAAACAACTCAATTCACTGTCAGACAAATAAATCAAACACTTCATCATTTCTCTTCCAGTCTGTGGAACTGTAATCTGACAGGGAAAAGCTGTAGAGTTCTGTCCTCAGTTCTCAGCTCAAACTCCTCCAGTCTGAGAGAACTGGACCTGAGTGTCAATAAACTGCAGGATTCAGGAGTGAAGCTGCTCTCTGATGGACTGAAGAATCCACACTGTACACTGGAGATACTGAGGTACACACACACTCTCACACACACACACACACACACACACACACACACACACACACACACACACACACACACACACACACAGTGTTTAAGCTGCTTTGTAAATGTATTTAGTGAAGGTGACTGATGGATAAACACTGAGAGTGAGATCCACATCCTGGGAGCAGCGACACTAAAAGCAGTATGAAGAGATGTCTGTGTACTGTTGGCTGTATATATATTCTTTATATCTGTAAATACACTTACCTACAAATTCTACCTTGTGTGGTTTCTTGTGGTATTTTTTAAAGATATCCAATCACTGAATCCCTAGCTTTAACGCTGTGCAACCCTAGACTGGGTTGTAACAGATTTGGGGGCTCGTCCGGGATATCTTTATATTCAGTGTATAGTGTGTGTGGGTATTGTGTCTGTCTGGATCATGGCATTTGATTTAATCACGTTTATGCTGTGTCCTTTGTTGGAAGCTTTTGATAGGTGCAGGAAAGATGATCTGCTCCTCATTGCTGATTTTTTCAATGTGCCAGTTTGCCAGACAGCTAGCAAAAAGGTAGTCAAAGGGGAACTATATGAGGCACTTGTGGCTCAACAGGTAGAAGTTCAGTTCCTCGAAACCAACCTCCCCGTCTCCTATTGCCTCTGAATGCTCCAGGCCACCGCCTGTTACAGCCGAGTCCTCATCCATAAGTCCGTTTGCCTTTGATGTTAGCCGACATATTGGTTTAGTGCCTGTGTTCCGTGAAGATGAAGTTGATGCCTACTTTGCAGTTTTTGAGAGAATAGCCACTACGTTGAACTGGCCAGAAAGTTTATGGACATTGTTGCTGCAATGTAAACTGTCAGGTAAGGCACAGGAAGCATGTTCTGCCCTCACTCTTGAGCAGAGTTTGAATTATGACACAGTTAATGCGACAGTGCTCTATGCATATGAGTGCGTGCCGGAAGCCTACACACAAAACTTTAGGAACACTGTTAAGTCTCCTCACCAGACCTATGTTGAGTTTGCACGTGAAAAAACACACTGCTCGATAAATGGTGTTCAGCTAGTGGGGTGAGAGATTTTGACCAGCTTAAAGAGTTGGTATTGCTGGAAGAATTTAAGTCATGTCTGCCAGAACAATTGGTAGTGCATTTAAATGAACAGAAAATTGAAACCCTGTCTAAAGCTGCTATATTTTCAGATGAGTTTGTATTAACTCATAAGGTTGTGTTTAGTCCACCCTCATCTCGATGCATCTGAGATGCATCTGCACGTTCCTTTAAGCCTACAAATAAAGCTGGAACCATGGCTAATCCTTCAGCTGGGTCTCGTACTTGTTTCTATTGTCATGAGTTGGGTCATTGCCAAATGATCAAGCGGAAGCAAACTAAGCAGCCGGCGGAGGTTAAAAAGGTTAATGCAGTAGCGGTTTCAAAAGGCATCTCTGAGAGTCACTGCCTCATCGAGCCAATGTTTAGATCTTTTGTATGTTCAGGTTATGTCTCATTAAGTACTGAGGATGTGAAACAGTCTGTAAGAGTACTGAGAGATACTGGTTCAGCACAGACGTGTGTTGGAAAGTACACTACCATTTTCTGAAGCCTCGTATGCAGGTAGTGATGTCTTAATTCAAGGTATTGGTATGGAGGTCATTCGTGTGCCATTACATGACGTATATTTGGAAACTGAGAATTTCTCTGGGCTGGTTAAGGTAGCTGTGCGCTCAGAGCTACCAATTGCAGGAGTTTCATCATTCTAGATAATGACATAGCTGGAAATAGCGTTTTCGTTTTACCTGAAGTTTCTGAACCAGTGACTTATACTTCTCAAGTTAGTGGCCAGTATTCTTCACTGTTCCCTGTTTGTGTCTTGACATGGGCCCAACAAAAGAAGTTTGGTGATTTAGTTAATTTGTCAATGTCCTTCCTAATTCAGGAGGAACCTTGTAAAAATGTTAGTGACAACATTGAGATGACAAATGAGAGTAATATCTATCCTGGCCCTGAGGTAGATTTGCCCATGTCTCGTGATCAGTTAATGTCTGCTCAGCAATCCAACCCTTCATTAGGACAGTGTTTTGAGTCTGTCTACAATCAGTCTAATGTTCAGCAGTTTCAGACCAGGTATTTTGTGGAAGATAGAGTGTTGATGAGGAAATGGTCCCCTTCCGGTAATAATGATCCTTGGTTGGAAATATTCCAGGTGGTGGTTCCTAGTTCGCTGAGAAATTATGTTCTCAACTTAGCTCATGATCATCCTTGTTCTGGACATGCAGGGATCCACAAGACTCATCAACGTATCTTGCGTTATTTCTATTGGCCTGGTATAAAGAATGATGTTGTACAATATTGCCGGACTTGTCATACATGTCAGTTAGTGGGTTAAACCTAATCAGGTTATTTCACCGGCTCCCCTGAAACCTATCATAGTCAGCACAGACACGTTTGAAAGGATCATAGTGGATTGTGTTGGTCCATTGCCTAAAACCCGTTCTGGTAATTCGTACCTTCTGACTATAATGTGTAAATCAAAAACAGTGGTTAAGGCTCTTATCAAGTTTTTCACCACATTTGGTCTCCCTAAGTGTATAAAAAATGATCGTGGGACAAATTGTACATCACGGCTGTCCTCCCAAGTAATGGACACGTTGCAGATTTCTCACCAGCTTTCCAGTGCTTTACCATCCGGAGTCACAAGGTGCATTGGAGCGCTTTCATCAAACTCTTAAAACCATGCTGCGCACATTCTGTGTAGAAGCTGGTAAGGATTGGGATGAGGGGGTGCCTTTCGTACTATTTGCTGTATGTGATGTGGTGCAAGAATCTCTTGGTTTAAGCCCATGAGACCTTGTGTTTGGTCACTCTTTGAGGGGTCCCCTGAAAGCCCTGCAAAAACAGTGATTGGCCAAGTCTTCTCCCCCTTTGGGTAAAACAATTGTGAAGGATGTTCGGCTTCTTCGTGAGCGTTTAGAGTTAGGAAGAGAGATGGCCAGAGCTGCATTGCACTCTTCACAAGCGGCTATGAAAGAGCGGTATGACCATAAGACTGTTTCTCACTCATTTTGTGTTGGTGATCAAGTGCTGGCACTATTACCGGTGCCTGGATCCTCTCTCCAGACCCGGTTTGCTGGACCTTATGAAGTGAAGCAAAAGTTAAGTCCCACTAACTATGTTCTCAGTACGCCTGGTCATAGACGTAGTACCCGTGTGTGTCACATTAACCTGTTAAAACAGTATCATGCTCGGCCTTCGCCAGTGGAGTCCAAACCTGCCCCAGCTGTGACATCAGTGATGACTCTCTCTGTAAGTGGGCAGATTCCTCCTGCTGAATACTTCCCTGAAGTTGATGATTTACATCTTGGTAGGAACTGTATGTCTTCCCTTCGTTTAGTGAACTCTGAAGCTTTACAGCGGCTGCCAGGAAAGTTAGGAGGGTTGCCTCTATCATTCCAGGAAGACAATAAAGGATTAATACGTAAATTTCCTGAACTGTTTGCTGATGTGCCATTGCATACTACAGTCATTGAACATGACATTGATGTGGGTGATTATAAACCGATTAGACAACACCCATATCGGGTGAACCCTTCTAAGTGTGCAATTATGCGGCAGGAAACTGATTATTTATTGGAAAATGGGTTAGCTACACTGAGTGTGAGCCCATGGTGTTCCCCTTGTGTGTTAGTGCCTAAAGCTGATGGCTCCTTTCGTTTCTGTACCGATTACAGAAAAGTTAATGCTGTGACAAATCCTGATTCATTTCCTCTCCCGCAAATGGAGGATTGTGTTGATTCTGTTGGTGCAGCTAGATTCACCAGTTAGTTGGACCTTCTTAAGGGTTATTGGAAAGTTCCTCTTACCCCTCCCGCAGCTGAGTTCTGATAATTTTCTCCAGTATACCATTATGGCGTTTGGCCTCCGTAATGCCCCAGCAACCTTCCAGAGGCTGATGTATAAAGTTTTAGGGGATGTTCCGAACTGTGAAGCATACTTGGATGATGTGGTTGTCTTTTCAGATACTTGGAAGCAACATCTTAACCACTTAGAACTCGGTTTTACTCGACTCTCAAATGCGTCCTTAGTTCTGAACTTGGATAAATGTGAGTTTGGTAAAGGGGTTGTCTCCTATTTAGGTAAGCAGGTAGGACAAGAGGAGGTCAAGCCGTTAAGTGCCAAAGTTCAGGCAATATGTATGTTCCCAGCTCCTAAGACGAGGCGTGAGCTCCGTTAGTTCTTAGGTATGGCTGGTTACTACCGATGTTTTTGTAAAAACTTCTCTGATGTGGTTTTACCCTTGACTAACTTACTATGTAAGAATGTGTTGTTCAAGTGGACTCCAGAATGTCAGTCTGCCTTTGAGTCTGCTAAACTTCTCCTGACTATCTCACCAGTTCTATCTGCTCCAGACTTGAAAAAACCTTTTAAGTTGGAAGTCGATGCGAGTGGCACAGGTGCAGGAGCAGTGCTTTTTTTTTCTGTTGGTTCTGAACCAATATTAGGATCACACTTAGGTTGGGGGGTGGGGGGTGTGTGTGTGTGTGTTACAACCCGTGAAAATAAGGTATTCTACTGTGTGTTATTCTACATGTATGTGTGCAGTTTGATTCCAGGCCAGAGTTTCCAGCCTTCCCTAGCCTGCCCTGATCCTGGCCCCCATATTGGTGACATCATCTCTAATGGACTATATAAAGAGGAAGCAGAAGAAGGAGGAAGGTGTTGTTAGTAGTGGTGGTTTGTTGTTGTGGCAATGTGATAGTTGGATTATTGTTGTTTTGTGATTGTTCTGGTATTGACTTACCCTTTGGATTTGTTGCTGTGTTGCACTTTTGTATATATACTTATATTTCACTGAAAGTTTGTCACTGTTTCACTGGCAGTAGGGGTGTGGCTGCCTTTTTTCTTTGGGAGTGGGTTCCTTTTTCCCCTGTGTGTTTTTGGTAGGGAGTTAGGGAAGATCCACTGTATTTTTCTTTTCTTTGCTTTAAGCTAAGGATAGGGATCTCACTATTGGACCTTTTAAAGATATCCAATCACTGAATCCCAAGCTTTAACGCTGTGCAGCCCAACCCTAGACTGGGTTGTAACACTGGAGCTCCTTCTTTTAAAATTCACCTTAATGAAGTCAGCATTTGTTGATGATAAATAAATATTTGAGATGATATGAAAATGATTGTGGATGTCACAGGTAACCAGTACAGTTCCTGTACAATAGGAGTGATTTGGTTACTAACTGTAATGTATAAAAGTTTTTTTGTGAAATACATAAGAGAGTGTTACATTAATCTAATCTACTTGGAATGATTGAATGTAGAAAAGGTTTTCTGTATCTTCTTTACAATAAAATTGACAAATTCTTTCAATGTTCCTCAAATGATAAAATGTGACTTTAGAGATATTATTGATGTGAGGAACAAAGCTGAGGTCAGAATCGACTATTACACCCAGATTTCTAACCTGTATCCCAGCTCATTGTGTTCAGGTCCACACTTTATTTCTCACTGATGCTAACTCCTCATTTCACTATAAATAAAACACTTCATCATTTCTTTTCCAGTCTGTGTTGGTGTAATCTGACAGGGAAAAGCTGTAGAGTTCTGTCCTCAGTTCTCAGCTCAAACTCCTCCAGTCTGAGAGAACTGGACCTGAGTAACAATAAACTGCAGGATTCAGGAGTGAAGCTGCTCTTTGATGGATTGAAGAATGCACACTGTACACTGGAGATACTGAGGTACACACACACACATACACACACACATACGCACACAGGCTCAAAATTTATAATTATTCCTTGAAATTGATTAACATTTAATCATCATAGCTTTATGTCTATAGAACCTGTAAACACAAAATTCAAACATGCTTTACGATAGAATATTTATATAATATGATAAAAATTAAAATGCATTAACTAACAGCAGTACAATATTAAAGCTAAATGTAAAAGTCATTAGACATGAACAATCAGACAGAAAATACAACATTAAGAAGATCATTAAGAAACTAGATTTGTAAAGCTCGTTGCGACAAACTTTGATGTTTGCTTTGATGGTGCAAGTATTCACAAAGGCCGGTGCTTTTTAGAGGCGAGTGGACAGAAAGATTGTGAAAGCAACTGGACCGCTAGGGTGCCAATACTTTTGAAGGCAAGCAAACATGAGCACGTGACGTGACCAGAATACCCGTGGGGCAGTTCTCCTCATTGTGCTGAGTGTTTTGATATGTCACATGTCCATGTTGTGCAAATTTTTGATTTCGCTTGTTTTGGGGGGCGGGGCTACATGTGACATCACGTGGTGTCGAGTGACGTCAACAGAATTCCCAGTGGGGTGCCAATACTTTTGGCAAAAAAGTGGCTGCTGCAGTCATTATGGGATTCTACTTATTATTATACTGCATAGAACAGTACATGCAATTTTTAATGTTGGATGTATTGTGTGTGTGAGAGCTTAGAGAACTTTTTGGAATTCCCCATTCAAGTCTATGGGATGTTCAATCGTCGACTACGGGAAAACCGAAAATTCTGTCGGAACTCTGAAATAAAAACTTCGGAGTAAGGTCCTAAAGAACCTGTCCGAGTTCGGTGTAAATCGCTCGAAAACTTGCCGAGTTATAAACCTCAAAAGTTTATAATGGAAGTCTATGGGAAAAAGGCCACTTTGAGCTTCCGTACCGGGAATGCCGGAATTCCGATCGCTAAGAAAAATAGAAGATACAAACTTCAGACCAGGGTCTATGAATTTGGTGCATGTGGCTCGAAAGCCCTAGGCCGCATTTTTTTTTTTTTTTTAATAATAATAATGATAATAATAATAATAATAATAATAAATAATAATAAGCTTACAACGGAAAATAGAATGTTGGCTTACACAAAGGCAACATAATAACTACAAAGGTACATTTCCTAAGGAAAATGTGAATGTGCTTGCACGTGGCAAGTTCCCCTCATGGTGCTGAGTGTTTTGATATGTCTCACGTCCATTTTGTGCTAAATTTTTTATTTCGCTAATTTTGGGGGCGGGACTACACGTGACATCAGTTCCCCTCATCGTGCTGAGTGTTTTGATATATGACACATCGATGTTGTGCATAATGTATGATTTCGCTTATTTGGGGTGCGAGGCTACACGTGACGTCACGTGACGTTACCAAAACACGCGTGAGGCACTTCCCCTCATTGGGCTGACTGTTTTGATATATCACACGTCCATGTTGTGCAAAATGTATAATTTTGCTTATTTGTGTATAGTTCTTCTATAGCCTTTCATATCATTATGTATTCCATTGTTTCCTAAGAACATTATGACAGATGGAGGTTGCAAACAGAAGGCATTTTCTCATTTGTGTTACGTCCCGTGCGTAGCGAGAAGACAGTAGGAGGAGCCACAGGAGAGCAGGAGACAACACAACAGCAACCACAAGACAAGACAAAATATACGTCTTTGGATGTAACATTTGTCACCATGAGAGTGTGCTTGACATCTACAAAGAGAATAAGAGTTTTAAGAATTCCTCATTCAAGCCTATGGGGAAAAAAAACCCTTTTAGCTTCTGTACCTTGTTATAGGAATCAGTGGAACAGGGCATGCAATTCATTTTCAAGCTGTCCATTTATGTTGAGTCACAATCTTTCATCTGAAAATAATAATAATGTGCTTTGCAAGCACATTAACTATGAAATGAAACTGGAAGCTCACCAATTCTAACAACTGTGAAATATAGCAACAAGCTTTAAAGACCTTTACTAGATCTTTACTTCCAACGTTGTGTTATCTGACAGATTCACTGGTGTCTGCTGCCCTCTGTTGGATGTTAGCACATCTACAGAGAGAATAAAAGAGTTTTAAGAATTCCCCATTCAAGTCTATGGGGAAAAAAAACACCCCTTTGAGCTTCCGTACCGGGAATTCCGGAATTCTGATTGCTTATAAAAGTCATAGCACACGTCTCCTCAATGAGCCGGTCGATAATAATAACAAGAATAATAAGAACTAGAACAGTACATTTCCTAAAGAAAATGTGAATGTGCTTGCACGTGGCAACTTCCCCTCATCGTGCTGAGTGTTTTGATATGTCACATGTCCATGTTGTGCTAAGTTTGTTATTTCGCTAATTTAGGGGGCGGGGCGGGGTTACCTCACGTGACGTGACCATAATACCCATGGGGCAGTTCCCCTCATTGTGCTGAGTGTTTTGATACGTCAAATGTCCCTGTTGTGCAAATTTTTAATTTTCATGTGACGTCACTTGATCTCACGTAACGTCACGTGACGTGGCCAGAATACCCGTGGGGCAGTTCCCCTTATTGTGCTGAGTGTTTTGATATGTCACATGTCCATGTTGTGCAAATTTTTAATTTTCACGTAACATCACGTGACGTGGCCATAACACCCGTGGGGCAGTTCCCCTCGTTGTGCTGAGTGTTTTGATATGTCACATGTCCATGTTGTGCAAATTTTTGATTTCGCTTGTTTTGGGGGCGGGGCTAGACGTGACGTGACCAGAATACCTATGGGGCAGTTCCGCTCATTGTGCTGAGTGTTTTGATATGTCACATGTCCATTTTGTGCAAATTTTTGATTTCGCTTGTTTTGGGGGCGGGGCTAGACGTGACTTGACCAGAATACCCATGGGGCAGTTCCGCTCATTGTGCTGAGTGTTTTGATATGTCACATGTCCATGTTGTGCAAATTTTTAATTTTCACGTGACGTCATGTGACATGACCATAATACCAGTGGGGCAGTTCCCTTCAATGTGCTGAGTGTTTTGATATGTCACATGTCCATGTTGTGCAAATTTTTAATTTTGCTGGTTTTGGGGGCGGGGCTACACGTGACGTCACGTGACGTGACCAGAATACCCCTGGGGCAGTTCCCCTCATTGTGCTGAGTGTTTTGATATGTCACATGTCCATGTTGTGCAAATTTTTGATTTCGCTTGTTTTGGTGGCAGGGCTACACGTGACGTCACGTGACGTGACCAGAATACCCGTGGGGCAGTTCCCCTCAATGTGCTGAGTGTTCTGATATGTCACATTTCCATGTTGTGCAAATTTTTGATTTTTGCTTGTTTTGGGTGCGGGCTACACGTCACGTCACGTGACGTGACCAGAACACCTGTGAGGCAGTTCCCCTCATTGTGCTGAGTGTTTTGATATGTCACATGTCCATGTTGTGCAAATTTTTAATTTTCACGTGACTTCACATGACGTCACTTGACATGACCAGAATACCCGTGGGGCAGTTCCTTACGTGACGTCATGTGATGTGACCATAATACCCATAGGGCAGTTCCCCCCATTGTGCTGAGTGTTTTGATATGTCACATGTCCCTGTTGTGCATATTTTTTATTTCGCTTGTTTTGGGGACGGGGCTACACGTGACGTCACGTGACGTGACCAGAATACCCCTGGGGCAGTTCCCCTCATTGTACTGAGTGTTTTGATATGTCACATGTCCCTGTTGTGTAAATTTTTTATTTTCACGTGATATGACCAGAATACCCGTGGGGCAATGCCCCTCAATGTGCTGAGTGTTTTGATATGTCACATGTCCATGTTGTACAAATTTATAATTTTCACGTGATGTCACGTGACGTCACGTGACATGACATGACCAGAATACCCGTGGGGCAATTCCCCTCATTGTGCTGTGTGTTTTTATATGTCACATGTCCATGTTGTGCAAATTTTTGATTTTGCTTGTTTTGGGAGCGGGGCTACACGTGACCTCACGTGACGTCATGTGACGTGACCAGAATACCCGTGGGACAGTTCCCCTCATTGTGCTGAGTGTTTTGATATGTCACATGTCCATGTTGTGCAAATTTTTAATTTTGCTTGTTTTTGGGGCGGGGCTACATGTGACATCACGTGACGTCACGTGACGTGACCAGAATACTCGTGTGGCAGTTCCCCTCATTGTGCTGAGTGTTTTAATATGTCACATGTCCATGTTGTGCAAATTTTTGATCTCGATTGTTTTGGGGGCGGGGCTACATGTGACCTCACGTGACGTCATGTGACGTGACCAGAATACCCGTGGGGCAGTTCCCCTCATTGTGCTGAGTGTTTTGATATGTCACATGTCCATGTTGTGCAAATGTTTAATTTTGCTTGTTTTTGGGGCGGGGCTACATGTGACGTCACGTCACGTGACCATAATACCCGTGGGCCAGTTCTCCTCATTGTGCTGAGTGTTTTGATATGTCACATGTCCATGTTGTGCAAATTTTTCATTTCGCTTGTTTTGGGGGCGTGGCTACATGTGACATCACGTGACGTCACGTGACATGACCAGAATACCCGTGGGGCAGTTTCCCTCAATGTGCTGAGTGTTTTGATATGTCACATGTCCATGTTGTGCAAATTTTTTGACGTCACGTGGTGTCGAGTGACGTCACCAGAATACCCCGTGGGGTGCCAATACTTTTGGCAAAAAAGTGGCTACTGAGGGTTTGGACATTTCATGTCAATACTGCAGTCATTATGGGATTCTACTTCTTATTTTACTGCGTGGATCACAGAGAGAGCAGCCGTGCCTGAGCTCTGCGCATGCTGTGTGTGTGAGAGCTTAGAGGAATTTTCGGAATTCCCCATTCAAGTCTATGGGATGTCCGATCTTCGACTACCGGAAAACCGAAACTTCCGTCGGAAGTCCGAAATAAAAACTTTGTCCGGAGTAAGGTCCTAAAGAACCTTTCCGAGTTCGGTGTAAATCTCTCGAAAACTTGCCGAGTTACAAACCTCAAAAGTTTATAATGGAAGTCTATGGGAAAAAAGGCCACTTTGAGCTTCCGTACCGGGAATGCCGGAATTCCGATCTCTTAGAAAAATAGAAGCAACAAACTTCAGACCAGGGTCTACGACATATTCGAATTTGGTGCATGTGGCTCGAACGCCCTGGGCCGCATTTTTTTTTATAAATTTTTGTCTAAGAATAATAATAATAATAATAATAATAATAATAATAATAATAATAATAATGAGCTCATAACGGAAATCAGAATGTTTTGATATGTCCATGTTGTGCAAATTTGGCGTCACTTGACGTGACCAGAATACCAGTGGGGCAGTTCCCCTCAATGTGCTGAGTGTTTTGATATGTCAAATGTCCATGTTGTGCAAATTTTTAATTTTCATGTTACGTCACGTGACGTGACCAGAATACCCATGGGGCAGTTCCCCTCGATGTGCTGAGTGTTTTGATATGTCACATGTCCATGTTGTGCAAATTTTAAATCTCGCTTGTTTTGGGGGCGGGGCTACACGTGACATCACGTGACGTGACCAGAATACCCGTGGGGCAGTTCCCTTCATTGTGCTGAGTGTTTTGATATGTCACATGTCCCTGTTGTGCAAATTTTTTATTTTCACGTGATATGACCAGAATACCCGTGGGGCAGTTCCCCTCAATGTGCTGAGTGTTTTGATATGTCACTTGTCCATGTTGTGCAAATATTTGATTTCGCTTGTTTTGCGGGTAGTTCCCCTCATTTTGCTGAGTGTTTTGATATGTCACATGTCCATGTTGTGCAAATTTTTAATTTTCACGTGATGTCACGTGACGTCACGTGACATGACCAGAATACCCGTGGGGCAGTTCCCCTCATTGTGCTGAGTTTTTTGATATGTCACATGTCCATGTTGTACAAATTTTTGATTTCGCTAGTTTTACGGGCGGGGCTACACGTGACGTCACGTGACGTGACCAGAATACCCGTGGGGCAGTTTCCCTCATTGTGCTGAGTGTTTTGATATGTCACATGTCCATGTTGTGCAAATTTTTAATTTTTACGTGACGTCACGTGACCTCACGTGACGTCACGTGACGTGACCAGAATACCCGTGGGGCAGTTCCCCTCATTGTGCTGAGTGTTTTGATATGTCACATGTCCATGTTGTGCAAATTTTTTATTTTGCTGGTTTTGGGGGCGGGGCTACACGTGACGTCACGTGACGTGACCAGAATACCCCTGGGGCAGTTCCCCTCATTGTGCTGAGTGTTTTGATATGTCACATGTCCATGTTGTGCAAATTTTTTTTTTTTGCTTGTTTTGGGGGCGGGCTACACGTCACGTCACGTGACGTGACCAGAATACCCGTGGGGCAGTTCCCCTCATTGTGCTGAGTGTTTTGATATGTCACATGTCCATGTTGTGCAAATTTTTAATTTTCACGTGACGTCACGTGACCTCACGTGACGTCACGTGACGTGACCAGAATACCCGTGGGGCAGTTCCCCTCATTGTGCTGAGTGTTTTGATATGTCACATGTCCATGTTGTGCAAATTTTTCATTTTCACGTGACGTCACCAGAATACCCGGTGGGGTGCCAATAATTTTGGCAAAAAGTGGCTACTGAGGGTTTGGACATTTCATGTCAATACTGCAGTCATTATGGGATTCTACTTATTATTATACTGCGTGGATCACAGAGAGAGCAGCCGTGCCTGAGCTCTGCGCACACTGTGTGTGTGAGAGCTTAGAGGAATTTTCGGAATTCCCCATTCAAGTCTATGGGATGTTCGATCGTCGACTACCGGAAAACCGAAAATTCCGTCAGAACTCCGAAATAAAAACTTTGTCCGGAGTAAGGTCCTAAAGAACCTGTCCGAGTTCGGTGTAAATCGCTCGAAAACTTGCCGAGTTATGAACCTCAAAATTTTATAATGGAAGTCTTTGGGGAAAAAAGGCCACTTTGAGCTTCCGTACTGGGAATGCCGGAATTCCGATCGCTTAGAAAAATAGAAGCAACAAACTTCAGACCAGGGTCTACGACATATCCGAATTTGGTGCATGTGGCTCGAACGCCCTAGGCCGCATTTTTTTTAATAAATTTTTGTCTAATAATAATAATAATAATAATAATAATAATAATAATAATAATAATAATAAGCTTATAACGGAAATCAGAATGTTTTGATATGTCCATGTTGTGCAAATTTGGCGTCACTTGACGTGACCAGAATACCAGTGTGGCAGTTTCCCTCAATGTGCTGAGTGTTTTGATATGTCAAATGTCCATGTTGTGCAAATTTTTGATTTCGCTTGTTTTGGGGGTGGGGCTACACATGACGTCACATGATGTGGCTTCTACAAAGCCAACATAATAATAACTAGATTTATAAAGTTCGTCGTGGCAAACTTTGATGTTGGCTTCTACAAAGCCAACATATTATTATTATTATTATTATTATTATTATTATTATTATTATTATTATTAATAATAATAATAATAATAATAATAATAATAATAATAATAATAATAATAATATGCTTATAACGGAAATCAGAATGTTGGCTTTGTAGAAGCCAACATAATAAAAAGCTCTGATGAACTTGGATTTCTACAGAAATGGTATTTTATGATGCTGTTTTCCCCCAAAGCTCCAACTCAGTCCAGAAGTAGAGCTGCTCATTACCATTGTAGATGAATATACAGATAAACAGATATAAAACTTATCCAAAGTGCTACAGTCTCATCATAGCATGACTCCGCCCCTTTCTCCTCTTGTTGAAGACTCACATCTGAACTGAATGATCTGTCTTGTTCCATCATATCCTTCAGTTCAGTCTGAACCATATGTCCCAGTTCCTCTCTTCCGGGTGAACGCTGGAACTATTAGCTGCCGCTGCTCTGGGAAGAAATTTGAAAAAACTGACTTTTGACTTTTTTTATATCTAAGGTTGAGAATGTACATCGGCAATTACCTACTGGTACCCTTCACAATGATTCGTGTCAGTCTATCACTCACACACCTCCCCACTCTGTTTTCTCTAATTTTACACTACCAACTATCTCAGAGATAGTAGGGTCTGATAGGTAAATCTAAATCTTCGACTTTTCAGTTAGACCCTCTACCAACTCCTTTAGTAAAAGCTTGTTTACCGGCCATTTTTCCATTGATTACCAAAATTGTTCATGCTTACACCCATACTTAAGAAACTAGGGGGTGATCCATTCAATTTTGAAAATTTTCGTCCTATTTTAAATTTACCATTTATCTCTAAGGTAGTTGAAAAGTGTATTGCAACTCAAATTCATGAACATCTGTCCAATAATAACCTGCATGAAACATTCCAATCTGGTTTTCGTCCCCACCACAGCACTGAGACTGCTCTTGTCAGAATAACCAATGATCTACTGTTGGCAGCTGACTCTGGGCTTTTAACTATACTTGTCCATCTAGACTTGAGCGCTGCCTTTGATACTATCTCACATAACATACTTATTGACAGATTAGTTTCCATTGGTATTACTGGCACTGTTCTGTCTTGGTTTAGGTCAGATCTATCTGGGCACAGTCAGCGTATTCAATTAAAAGGTTTTAGTTCAAGAACATCTACAGTCACCACTGATGTTCCCCAGGGTTCTGTCTTGGGCCCACTTCTTTTCATTATATATATGCTTCCTCTTGGTGATATCTTGAGGAAATATGGTACTAATTTTCACTGCTATGCGGATGACACCCAACTCTACCTGTCTGCCAAACCCACTGGTACTTTTCCTCCGCCATCTTTGTCAAGCTTGTTGTGTATTCACGTGAAATAATATGGCAATACACCGAGTACCAAACAGGTTTCTTTTACTGAACATTAGCAACATGTGCAACTTCACTTCTTCTCTCCTGATACCCTTATAGCTATCACACACTAGCTCCATCTAGTGTACATCTATTAATTAGCAATATAATGAGAACACATCTCCCCCTTACTTAATTTGTTTTCCTCAGCAGTTACAGTAAACATTGCTTAACAATAAATTTTACTCATATTAAAGAAAACAATTTCTACCAATGTCTATTGACAACCACATATAGCATGAATAGTTACATGAACATCCTTTCAGTTTAAACAACAACTTGTCCAAATTAAACTTCCGTATTATTCCTTTTCACCATCACTTTCTTCTTTTTCCTACTATGGTAGTTTAAGTTACATAGACTTTCAACCATGCTGGTTTCCTTCTACAATGCCACTCTAACTGGTTGTTACTACTTCCAGGTGGCACAGAAGTAGATTGTTCAGAGTGTTCAGGAACCTGAGCAAATTCTGTGTTCAGTGGTGCCAGATGAGATATGTCCCAAGTTCATCCATCACTCAGCTCAATACTATGTTTCCCCTTCCGTCTAACAATCTGCATGGGGTTGCTGAATTTTGATTTCCCTTTTCTCACACGCACAGGTTTTCTCACCCGTACAAAGTCACCTTCCTTGAGTCCCGGAGTCTTTCTTTGCGCTTTGTATCCACGTACGCTTTCATTTTCCACTGGTGTTGCATCACTTTTGTTTTCAACTTTTCCATAGCAGGATTCACATTGCACTTTGGAAGAATTGTCAATTTCATTCTCATTTTCCTTCCGAACATCAGCTCAAAAGGAGAAATTCCAGTAGTAGCGTGAGGTGTAGCTCGATAGGTTTGTAGAAAGGCCGCAATTAACGATGTCCACTGAGATCTCTCACGTTCTGCAGTCAGAAACGTCTCCTTTAGTACCTTGTTCCAACGCTCCACAGCTCCATTTCCTTCCGGGTGATATATAGAAGTACGGATGTGCTTTATATCTCTTTCTTGTAAAAATAGTTTGAACTCTGTTGAGAGGAACTGAGATCCATTATCGGTAACAATCTCCAGAGGATTACCTTTTTGGCTGAACACTGACCTCAGAAAACAATTAATGGTAGATGCAGTCACATGAGGTGCAAAAGCAACCTCTGGCCATTTTGAATGGTAGTCAATCAATGTGATGGCGTATCTACAACTAGCAGGGCCAATGTCAAATGGACCCACCACGTCAATACCCAGTTTCTGCCACAGACCTACTGGATAGTCAACTGGGGTAAGTGGTGCATGTGTTGTTTTAGCAGTTTTATCATTAAGTTGGCATGTGACACAGGTTGCAATTGTGGATTGTACCTGCGAATCCATCTTAGGCCACCAGTATAACTCCCTAAGCCTTTGGTTGGTTCTCACAATGCCTTGATGGCCATCATGAGCAAGGGTGACCAAACGTGAACGTAGATTACATGGCACAATCAGTCTATGTGGTCCTCTTAGCACATACAAGTCCAAAATAGACAGTTCATCTCGTATTGGAAAGTAACTGAGCATGTCAGGTTGCAGGGCTTTGGATGTAGTGGGCCAACCATGCTCGATATAAATACGAAGTTTGGCAAGCTCAGGACATGTGGCACTTTCAGCTTCAAACTCGGCCACAGGAACAGCTGACAGAAGTGTAGTGATAGCAGCAACTGTTTCAGGTTCAGAATCAACATTAGAATCAATGTCATTTGGAAGACGCGAAAGACAATCTGCTACCTGGTTGTCAACCCCCTGTTTGTACTGCATAGTATAGTTGAAGCAGAGCAGCCTGGCAGACCAACGCGCTACTCTCAGTCCAGCTCATCCCATACCTTTAGTAGTTAAAAGGGTAGTTAGGGCTTGGTGGTCTGATCTTAAGGTAAAATGTTTGCCCCACAGGTATGTTCTCCAATGCTCAATGACCCACACACAAGCAAGACCTTCTTTTTCAACCACAGAGTATTTGCTTTCCGCAGATGTCAAGGTTCAGGAAGCAAAAGCCACTGTCCTTTCTGACTTATCTGGATGAAGCTGAGTCAGGCTGCCACCTCTGGCATAGTCTGAGGCGTCTGTTGTAACAATTGTGGGCAAAGCAGGATCAAATAAAGCCAATGCAGGGCTCTGTGCAATCAGTTCTTTCACTTCCTGGAAACTTTTGGGTGCTTTATTATTCCCTGCAAAATTACAATTTCCTCTAAGAGCGTCTCTCATAGGCTCAACAACTGCTGCATAGTTTGGAATGAATTTAGTATACCAAGCGGTGAGACCCAGAAATGATCTGAGTGTGGACGCATCCGAAGGTGGTGGAGCATTACGTATTGCTTCCAAGTGACTGTGATCTGGCATCAATCCTTCCTTGGAGTTAGTATGTCCCAGAAATGTGAGCTTCTCTTGGCGAAATGTACATTTCTTCTCATTTAAATGCAGACCTGCTTCATGTAGTTTGTGCAGCACTATTTTTAGGTGAGCATCATGGCTATTAACAGAGTCACCAAACACAATTATGTCATCCAGATAACACTGAACACCTGTAACACCCCTGAGAATAGTAGACATCAATTTTTGAAACGCCGATTGGTGCCGATGCTAATCCGTAGCAAACTCTCTTGAAACGAAACCATCATATAAAACCATCATGTGTTATAAAGGCAGTGAGGTCCCTAATGTCCTCATGTAGTGGTACCTGATGGTAAGCATTCGCCAGATGGATTGTAGAGAACATAACAGCACCTCTCAACTGTGAAAAGAGTTCTTCAATGTGTGGAATGGGGTAGCTGTCCACAATGATTGTTTTGTTGGGCTCCCTGAGATCCACACACATTCTGATGTCACCAGATTTTTTCTGAGTAAATACAATGGGTGAAACCCAAGGCGAAGCATCCACTCTTTCAATAATATCGGCTGCTAGTAGGCGGTTCAGCTCTGTAGACACAGCATCACGTACAGCAAAAGGTAGCTTCTGTTGCACAGGAATAAAATTTTCATGCATTTTTACTTTGTGTACAAAGTTCTTTGCACAGCCAATGGATGACGTAGCAGTATAAGACACTTGTTGCACTCGCTGTTTGGAGGTGAGTACTTTATTTCCCATTATGCACAGATTTAAGGAATATATTAAGTCCATACCCATAAGTGCATTTCCGCTTTTCACAATATAGAACGTGGCAGATACCGAATGTTCACCATGTCATGCAGACGTCTTAATACATCCCAGCACTGGAAGGTCATCTTTTGAATATGTGACAAGACGCACATCTGATTGTTCCAAGGGTAGTTCAGAAAAGTATTGCTTATATATATGCTCTGGAAGCAAAGATACGGATGATCCTTTATCAACAATTAGTTCTTGCATTGTAGTACCAGCATATGTCCCCTTTTCAATGTCACATACAATTTTGTTTGCAGCCAACGTGTTAGTCATGTACAAAACAGTCAGTTCAGGAACTTCGATTTCTCTAACGTCCTGTCTCCGTCCAGAGCGGCACACTTTTGCAAAATGACCCATTTTACCACATGATTTACACGTCTTATTTAAAGCAGGGCACTGCTTGGAATTTGCTAAATGGCTCACAGCGATAACATTTGCGTGCAGAATGGCTCTGAGTTTTACCTTATGTGGTCCCACGCATGGTGGTTTCTTTTTTTCTAACATATAGCCGTTGAACTGGTAAGTCGGCAGGTTTTGTAAATTCACTTGCATTAGCCATGGCATTTTCCACTTGAACAGCCACTTGTACTGCCCTGTCTAACGTCAAATCCAGTAGTAAGCGTTCACGAATTCGAATGCTGTGTACTTTCTCTACGATTTGATCTCTTAGCATTTCGTCCTCTTTGTCACCAAATGCACATAATGACACCATATCACGAAGCGCGGCAACATACTGAAGTATATTTTCGTCATTTGACGAAATATATATATTTCTCCCTTTGATGAAATTTATGTCGCTTAGCAATGGCATTTACTTTCGGTACAAAATGCGTTCTGAGAGCAGTAAAAGCAGAATCATAGGTTGTTCCCATATTAGGAAGAGTGTAGAAAATTCTCTGTGCTTCTGTGCCCAGGCAGTGAAGTAGTATAGCACGCTTGCGAGTATCAGGCCAGTCATCTCCCTCGGCATGAATCGCCAACAAGTAGTTCTCAAACATTTGCGTCCATATCCCAAACGGAACTGCAGGCTCACCAGGACACTTAGTATGTAGGAGGAAGATGAACCGCCATCCTCGTTGCCAATTTGTTGTGTATTCACGTGGAATAATAAGGCAATACACCGAGTACCAAACAGGTTTCTTTTACTGAACATTAGCAACATGTGCAACTTCACTTTTTCTCTCCTGCTACCCTTCTAGCTATCACACACTAGCTCCATCTAGTGTACATCTATTAATTAGCAATGTAATGAGAACACAACAAAGCTGTTTAGCTGAAATTAAAGACTGGCTCTCAGCGAACCTTTAGAAGGTAAATGGCAATAAAACTGAGGCTCTGCTTGGCACTAGATCTGTTGTGTCCAAATCTAACTGTTTCTCTTTACATATCGGCAATACTGCAATCTGTCCTTCCTCTCAGGTTAAAAGTTTTGGTGTCATCTTGGATAGCACACTATCTTTTAAAGCTCAATTAATAATATCACACGGATTGCATACTTCCATTTGCGCGACATTAATCGTCTCCATCCCTTTCTTTCTAATAATAATACTGCAGTTCTCATTCACGCACAAGTCATTTCACGTATAGACTACTGCAATGCTCTTCTTACAGGTATTCCCTCCAAATTGCTGCATAAGCTTCAACTGGTTCAGAATTGCATTCTCCAGCAATTGCATTGGCTTCCAGTAAAATATAGAGTTCAGTTTAAAATCCTGCTACTCACTTATAAGGCACTTCATAACCTTGCACCACAATACCTTACTCAACTTCTCTAGGTTTACACTCCTTCACGTGCACTCAGATCTTCATTTTCAAATTCCCTTGTGGTACCTCGGATTCAACTCACTACTATGGGTGCCAGATCTTTTAGTTATGTTTCCCCCCACCTATGGAATTCTCTTCCCCTCGATGTTCGCAATAGCGAGAGCTTGTTGACTTTTAAAACGTGTCTTAAGACTTATCTTTTTATAAAGGCTTTCTTATAACATGTTTTATACTTAAATGTACTTTATATGTATATGCTGTTTGTTTATGTGTTTTGTTTTATGCAGTGACCTGTATATTGCTTGTAAGGTGACCTTGGGTGTTCTGAAAGGCGCCATGAAATAAAATCTATTATTATTATTATTTGTACAGAATCAGTACCCCTCTCATTCAGTAAGAGGTGAATTCCTTCAACAGGTCCAACCAATGACATTGTTCCTTCACAGCACACACTCTACTGCAGTCAGTGAAAAGCAGCTGAAGCAGTCACGTGTTTTTTTCCCAGGAGGGACTTCAGTCAACCAGAAATATGAGTCAGCACATGGAAGTTTGTTTCAGCACATTATCCTGTTTCAGAAAGTTAAATACATCATCTCATATGAGCTGAGACACATGAATCTGTCCAAGAGCAGTCCAAGTTTATACAGGTGTTCATGTTATGTTTTATCCTGATATTAGAACCTTGTGTTCAGGTCCACACTTTATTTCTCACTGATGGAAACAACTCAATTCACTATCAGACACATAAATCAAACACTTCATCATTTCTCTTCCAGGCTGTGGAACTGTAATCTGACATGGAAAAGCTGTGGAGTTCTGTCCTCAGTTCTCAGCTCAAACTCCTCCAGTCTGAGAGAACTGGATCTGAGTGATAATAAACTGCAGGATTCAGGAGTGAAGCTGCTCTCTGATGGACCGAAGAATCCACACTGTACACTGGAGAAACTGAGGTACACACACACACACACACACAAACACACACACACACACACACATACACACACACGCACGTACAAAAATAATAAAATTTAACTACAGCAACAACGAACAGATGTGTACATTGTGAGTTCTGCATGAAGAATAAAAGACAAAATCAAGATTCAAGTTAATGTTATCATTTCATGGGTAATAACTTTGTCAACAATGTCTTTTTAGCAAAGACCTGCTGCAGATATTTTAATATTGGAACATACTGAAATGTGCTGGTCTGTTTTTCATCAAGACATTATTCAATATTCCACAACAATAAAATTGTCCTGGTAAAGCTGCTTGTACTTATGGGCAACATAAAGGACCCCCTCTGCCTATGGCTGAATGCAGTGTAGCTGTAATGATGTTGTGATTTCATTCATAGATTCATCAACATTGATATTATGTTTCTTAAACACATGCTGTGAGAGGAACTGACAGACTTTACATAGTAATGCAGTTCACCTAAAAAAAATCATCAATAGCTGAAGAAGGTACATGTACAAGATGTTCTAGTTTTAATAACATTGCACCTAAATTCTGAACAACCAAATCAGGGAAGTCTTCATCCATTTCACTGCAGTCATCATGTACTAAATTATTATGGCTTCACCACTGTCAACATCTTCAGGCTGCTGTAATTGTTCAGAGATGTTACTACACTAAGATTAAGATAACTTAGCGAATGTTGGTTGTGTTTTTATTTGATTTAAAAGTTACGTTTGACTGGAAATCAAAAACTGAAAACATGCAATAGACAGTTTCATTCTTCTTTAAATGACTGTTTATGTGAGCAAAGTCATTTCTTTCTGAGGAAAGTCCACTTTATGCACACAAATGTATAAAAAAAAAGTAAAGATTTTTTTGAACAAGAAAGAGCAGTCTGTTTCACCCCTGATACAGTAACTACATGGTGAAGTGATGCTTGGTCTTCTCCCAGCCCATGTCCACAGTACAAGATAACGGTATATGTTCCTACTCTCTGCCACACTGAACATCACAGACAGTGACGCCTTTTCCACCTTTAACTCTTCCAAGGATGTGGAAAGATTTCTGAACTTGACATCAAAGCAGAGCATCGACCGCCAAGCTAACCATGGACCGCTCGGCTAACAATGCTTTGAATGTGGAGCTGCAGCCTTTTTCAAAACTAGGTCCATACTGAACTTTAAACTAGCCAGGTCTCATACATCATAGTGCAGTGAATTAACTTTTCTTTTTTCTTTTATTCATAACATTTGTTAGTTCAGACTGGCTATAGGTTAATGCCTAGCTTAGGCCTGCTACAATAAGAATGCTTGATACACTCATCTATAAATGTTTAATATAGGCCTGGCCCGGTTCTAGTACACTGGGCTGACTGGGCTTTACTAAACTTGCTAGCTGGGATAACTATAGAGTGGAGAACAGCTCCTTATAAATACTACAGTAAACTGACTTTTTATTGAACTTTTTTAATGCTCAGCTTCATGTACATAATGATTTGTCACTCAGTTCAGTACTCATAACATTAGTAAGCAGCTCTCAGCTAAACCATGAATGCTATTGTTGAGAAGTGATGTTCTTTTCTCCTCCACAACTCTTTCACAGCTTTAGTCATGTCCTCTTGATCCTGATAGCTCAGATAACAAAGGGTTTTTTCTTCTGCCTCCTTAAACAGCTTGTCCATGTAAGACATCAGATAGAGGTTGAACTCCTCCGTGCTGAAAAAAATCATGTTTGTTAAAGTTTATGACTGAATTTGAGGAATTTATTAGCTTTCAATTAGTATTCAATTAAAATTCAAAGAGGTCCAGTTACTAAAATTTCCTCCCAAAAAAGGTCCGAATCTTATATTGTCACTTAAAATAGTGTACCATCATGTTAATACAATCAATAACGCACATACATTTCTATATAATTTATTGTTACATTTCAAGTGTTTTCAGTCTGAACTTGTCTGGCACTTAAATGGAAAACAATCCTGTAGTTGTCTTTACTACATGTCAAGTAACAGACAACAGACACTGAATTTCTTCTGAATAAAATAAATAAAAAGTACAAACACAGCTTTGAGCAGCCTGAACTTAGGGCCTATATTTCAAGTAATGTAAAACATTCAGAATCTTTTGAATAAAATAAGTGCTTTTAATCTTTAAGAAAAAAATGAAACAAAAGACTTTTGAGCTGCCCCTTTTTTTAAACATTAACTACATTAATAACACAGGAACCTTAGGCAAAAGAATATTTCAAGTAAAATAGAACAGGGCAGAATTTTACTGAATAAAAGAAAAGTGCAGAGCTTTGAGAAGCTCCCTTTTTCCTCTCCTTTCCACCTCTCCTTACTCCCTTTCCATCTTCTGTTCCTAGTGAGAGAAATAGGCATGTAACTGTCCTGCCAGCAGGTTGAATCTTGGCTTAAATGGGGTTAGTGCCAGTCTCATGTTCATGTGGAGATGCTCATTGGTGCCCTCACTGCGGACTTCTGTGGGTACATTTCCTCAAACGACCCGTGTTTGGTCTCATAGTGACGCTTAAGGTTGCCACTTTTTATTAACGCCACCTTTTCACAGCATATGAGACACAAAGGTTTAGAACTGGTTGCAGGCAGAATGAACATGTATTGGTCAGTCCATTCGTCTTTAAAAGTTTTCACCATCTACTTTTCTCATTTTTGAGCAAGCCATTTTCTCTCATCTCCTCTCTCTCTTACACTTGTTATTCTCTGTTGCTGAAAGGTAAATAATCAATCTCTTCTTCTTCTTGGTTTTTAATAGTGGCTGGCAACCAGCGTAATTAGGTGCATTACTGCCACCTTCTGTTCTGGAGTATGGAACAGAAACAATCTGTTTTTGGCTTGGCTTTTGATGACGCTCCTGTCGTAATAACTAGATTAACTGCGCATGAACAAAAGATTTATATTTTTATTAATATGAAAGAGCTTATATAATCTTATAATATTAGATTATAATAAGGAGATGCTTAATATGATAATATTAGAATTTTAACGGGTCCGGGCAGCAGAGGTGGCAAAAGTACACACATCCTTTACTCAAGTAGAAGTACAAATACTCATTTTTTAAAAGACTCCAGTAAAAGTTGAAGTAGTGACTACACTCTTTTACTCAAGTTAAAGTAAAGAAGTATGGGCTCTGACATGTACTTAAGTAAAAAGTCGCCGTTACTCCTACCTGGATATTTGAGTGCTACATAAGGCAGGCACTGATGTAGGTGAGGTAGGGTGGAGTCAGCGTTCACATTCATCGAAAAGGTGTTCAGTAGGGATGAGATCAGAAAACAACCACATATAGCAGGAAAGGTCAGGTGACCCAATACTTTTGGAAATATAATGTATACCATGTGTATCTCCAAGGCCATATCCCAATTAACATTAGCCATTCCTTTTGTAGGCGCTGCTCATTGTTAGCTCCGCTATCCTTAGTCTATGTCTGATAGCCAGTAAATAATACAGTACACCAGTCACATGGGGAAAAAGCCGCACACTGATAGGATGATAGGCTGGAAACAGCGCTCAATGAGAAGAAATAATACTAAAAGTAACGAGTCCGTTTTGAAAATGTAAGAAGTAAAAAGTACAGATATTTGTGTAAAAATGTAATGAGTAAAAGTAAAAAGTTGTCCAAAAAATAAATAGTGGAGTAAAGTACTGATACCAGAAAAATTTACTTAAGTACGGTAACGAAGTATTTTTACTCCGTTACTTCCCACCCCTGCCAGGCAGACCCGTCACTCGGTCCGGATCCAGACCGCGGTCCGCCATTTGGTGATGCCCGCTATAATAATACAGTCCTCCACAAAGTTGCTGTTAATCTGTGTAAAGATAAATCTGTTAAACTACAAAACTTTGAGAAAATAAGATTAGACAGTCATTTGGAACTCCTTACGTAAATCTACACGTGTATTTTTACATTTTTATTCATTTGTTTATGGTGGTGAGATGATCCAGATTTAGAGCATGATCTAGATTAGTGTTGATTTCGTCAGACAAGACGAAATATGTTCGTCAGCAACCTTTGTTTTCATGACTAAGACGAGACAATGACAAGACTGCACCGCTGTCCAAAAACGCTGGCTAAGACTAAATTAACAAGCATTATTGTTGACGAAAAAAGACAAGACAAAAATGTTTTGTATAAAATAAAAACTAAGATAAAATCTCTCTTCATTTTCGTCGACAATTGTCTCTACTTTTTCATCAGCTGTTATGCCTTTAAAATATTCAGAACGAGTTTGCTCAAGTTACAGGTTTCATACGCCTGTGGCTGCAACACGAAACTGCTGAACAATTGTATTGCTTCCGCTAAACAAAATAGTGCGCTCCATCTCTACGGTTAGAATCCTGTGTGTCCATGGCAACGCTCTGTTTTTCATGGCAACGGTGTGTTATAGGTAGCAGCGGTCTGTTGTCAAGAAATAAAATAGTGTGTGTGTACAAAGAATTCGTCCACACGCCGTTCAAAAAAAAAAACCCCTGAGCACAAGTCCACTGTCTAGGCAGCTTTTTGTGTTAAATGATATTTCCTGTTGCTGCACTTTTATTGTACATGACAGCTTATGTCCCGATGATTGGTCTTTACATTATGATTAAAATCAGTATCAATCAAGTAAAAAATGTGATGTACAGTCAAGTTCGAGTGTATGCACTGTTTAAACAATTGTTCTCACTGATACTTTTGTGATTCGTGGAGTTTTGACAAGTTTTATAGCCTTGATATTGTTTCTTATTCAAAAGTGGTGACAGAAAAACCCTTTACCCCAACCTGAAACCTCTTCCCCTGTCACAATCACATCATAATCAAAAGTAATAATTAAATGTATATGCAAGGGAATCAAGTTTAATAATTACATGTAATATTGCTCCAAATATCAATAATGGTGCGTGCAATACCATGTATAACTTGTATTAAGTTATACATGGTAATTTACTTATATACACACACACACACTTGATCTTAGGCTGTTCAGCATTGTGTTATTTAAAAAAAAAAAAAAAAAAAAGACTACAACCCTGATCACCAGCTGGTTAATTTTAATTCTCTCTCTCTCTCTCTCTCTCTCTCTCTCTCTCTCTCTCTCTCTCTCTCTCTCTCTCTCTGTGTGTATTAGAGCATGGACTCTGTCTTATATAGATGTAATCTACGTGGAACTCTCAACAGCCTGCATTTAATGGTGTTAATGAGACAATCAATGTCCTGGAAAATCTCCTATAAAAACTTTATCACTTATGCTTCCATTGCTCTCTCTTTATATTCTAAAAAGTAAACTCATCCGACCATCAATCTATCCATTAGTCAGGCCATCCATCCATCCATCATCCACAAACCTTAATTAATCAAACAATTGTTTTATTAAAACATTAAACTGATGTAACTGATTAAAACATATACACATTTTCATTGTGAGATTTTAACATGCCACTGTACTGTAGAAAAGAGAACATCTGAAAACATTTTTACAAGTGAAACTGTCACAACTGTCACAATGTGATGTCCAGTGTGAACAACCTTGTTGTTGTTAATGAGAATTATTAATAATATTTATGAAACATAACACAAGGCTGTTTTATTGTGATATCTGATTTATTATGACAAACTCACAATGGATTTAGATCATTAATAATGTTACAAAATGAATAAGTTCTACAAATGTTTCAGTTGATGATGGTCTAAGTATTGGTGGGTTGTAATAGTTAGTTCTGTGGTGTCCTGTTCTGATATTTCTGTGGTGTCCAGTGTTCTGATATTTCATTATTTTGCTTCCAGTCTGTATCGGTGTAATCTGACAGAGGAAAGCTGTAGAGTTCTGTCCTCAGTTCTCAGCTCAAACTCCTCCAGACTGAGAAAACTGGACCTGAGAGACAATAAACTGCAGGATTCAGGAGTGAAGCTGCTCTCTGATGGACTGAAGAATCCACACTGTACACTGGAGAAACTGAGGTACACACACACACACACACACACACACACACACACAGACACACACACACACACACACATACACACACATACACACACACACACACACACACACACACATACACACACACATACTATATTAGTGATGTATAAAGTTTAGTCAGTAATACTCCACTGGGTTCATGCTGTGTTTACTAACAAACACAGTAAACAGAAAACTGTAATTTATTTTAGAGGCTAGAAATCACTAAACTTTCAGTTCTGTCATCTGTCCTTAAGTATAATTTGTACTTTTATTAGACTACGTGTGCTCAATCTATCAACTTTTAGTTCCTTCTACAAACACATTTTATAGAAAAACAATGATAGAGTAAACTAGAACGGTACATTTCCTGAAGAAAATGTGAATGGTGCTTGCATGTGGCAGTTCCCCTCATTGGGCTGAGTGTTTTGATATATGACACGTCCATGTTGTGCAAAATTTATGATTTTGCTTATTTTGGGGGCAGGGCTGCATGTGACATCGCGTGACGTGACCAAATCACACGTGAGGCACTTCACATGTGAATGTGCTTGCACGTGGCAAGTCCCCCTCATCGTGCTGAGTGTTTTGAAATGTCACATGTCCATGTTGTGCTAAATTTTTTATTTTGCTAATTTTGGGGGCGGGGCTACATGTGACGTCAGTTCCCCTCATCGTGCTGAGTGTTTTGATATATGACATGTCCATGTTGTGCTAAATTTTTGATTTTGCTTGAATTTTAGGAATTTCCCTTTCATTTCTATGGGACTTTTTTGGCCGCTTTTTCGTCCGCTGGGCAAACATGCTCGGATCGCCTATAAAAGTCATAGCACACCTCTCCTCAATGAGCCGGTCGATTAGACACCTCATCCATGGGTCTAGGACAAAAGCTGCAGGACAAGTTACGTGCCGAAAAAGTGTCTGGAAGAATAACAATAACTAGAACGGTACATTTCCTAAAGGAAAATGTGAATGTGCTTGCACGTGGCAAGTTCCCCTCATCGTGCTGAGTGTTTTGATATGTCACATGTCCATGTTGTGCTAAATTTTTGATTTCGCTTATTTTGGGAGCGGGGCTACACGTGACGTCAGTTCCCCTCATCGTGCTGAGTGTTTTATGTTGTGTAACTGAGATATGGCTTCTTTATATTGCAATATGGTTCGTAAGGTGCACTACATGGTTGCTAGGGTATGGCTGCACAGTTACTATGGTTATATTTGCAGACTAGTTTCTCACCTGCAACAAAAGAGCACACCTGAAAATCCATTTATCTTTTCCTGAAACAAGCACCATGAAGATCTTGAACTAAAGCATCAATCAGTGATTTTACTGGGAAAAAATGTAATCACATTACAATAAGGATCATTAGTTCAAATGTAATGTATTAACTAACATTTACTAACCATTAGCAATAAATTATTGAATTTAGTAATCTTTGTTAAAATAAAGTTTATTCTTTGTTCATGTTAGTTCACAGTATATTAAGTAATGTTAACACGGTGTTAATAATGTATTAGTAAATGTTGAAATTAACATGAACAAAATTAATAAATGCTGTAGAAGTGCAGTTCATTATTAGTTCATGTTAAGTAATGTGGTAACTAATGTCAACTAATGAACCTTTATTATAAAGTTTTAGAAAAACAAAAACTGTCCAAGGGTGGATTCGAACCCCGAATCTCTGCAGGCTAAACGGATTCGCTATCCACTAAACCATTCAGGAACACGAGAAAGCCTTTGTGGTTTTATGTATTAATTCACTAATGTGAAGAATGGCGCGTCTAACAATACCCAAGCTTTATTATATTAAAGTCATTCTTATCATTCTGTGATATACGTGTCATATGTTTAAAAAATAATTATGTAATGTGAGGAGACAAAGAAAAAATGTGCTTAATTTTAATTAAAGGGTGGCTCTTAAAAGAGCCGTTGCTGTTCTTAAAAGGACATTAGTTTAAAGTGAAATAAAAAATTATAAAAACTACACTGATACTTGAAAACAAGAAGTTATACAAATGGCAGAAACAACAACATATGTGACCGCCGTGCTGTCCAAGGCACGCCAGCACTAGTTTTAAGCATTAAACTTCTAAATACACGGTTAAATGTTATATTGTTTGAAAGCTTAGACTCTCGGGATTTTATTAAGCCCACACACAAAGCATAATACGATTTATAGCCATCATACTAATTTAATCCAAGTTGATAGTCACCGGAAATAGGCGGCGCTTACCTTTCGTCACTGGGGTAATATTTTCCAAAAACAAATGCTTGTAAAAAATCCCCAAGAGTCTAAGGAACTGGAATATGTAAGCCTTTTAATCCAAAACGCGTTTCTGACCGAAAAATGTACTTCCGTCCTAGTTATGTACTTCCAACGTTGTGTTATCTGACAGATTCACTGGTGTCTGCTGCCCTCTATTGGATGTTAGCACATCTACAGAGAGATTTTAAGAATTCCCCATTTAAGTCTATGGGGAAAAAACACCCCTTTGAGCTTCCATACTGGGAATTCTGGAATTCTGATCGCTTATAAAATCCATAGCACACCTCTCCTCAATGAGCTGGTCGATTTGACACCTTATTTATGGGTCTAGTACAAAAGCTGCGGGACAGGTTACACGCCGAAAAAGTGTCTGGAAGAAGATGCATAATAATAATAATAATAATAATAATAATAATAAGTATGCAAGAGAATAAGAATGTGCTTTGCAAGCACATTAATAATAATAATAACAACAACAACAATAATAATAAGTTGCAAGAGAATAAGAATGTGCTTTGCAAGCACATTAATAATAATAATAATAATAATAAGTATGCAAGAGAATAAGAATGTTGCTTTAGCAAGCACATTAATAATAAGTATGCAGAATAACAATAACGATGCTTTGCAAGCACCATTAATAAACCACCTCAGTCACGTTCATTACACACTTGACCGTGCCTGTAACATGACTGCTGATGACACACCAGACACATCACTGAAACAGGATAAAAGATTATAGTCCTAATTAAGCTCTAATTGTAGCAGGCATGTCACTCTGTGTAATCACCGTAAAACCCACACAATTTATTAACAAAAACAGCAGGGTGCAATCAACATGACAGCAAGGCCAAAGCCGAGCAACAGAGCCGAGCGACATCCTCAGCTGGGAAGAAGGCCCGGTCAAGTCCAGAACCGAGCCAAACAGCCTGAGCAATGCCTTCAGACCAGCTGAGTAGAGGAACTCTGTCACAACTGTCACGATGTGATGTCCAGTGTGAACAACCTTGTTGTTGTTAATGAGAATTATTCCAATAATATTTATGGAACATAACACAAGGCTGTTTTATTGTGATATCTGATTTATTATGACAAACTCACAATGGATTCAGATCATTAATATGTCTCAGTATTGGTGGGTTGTAATAGTTAGTTCTGTGGTGTCCTGTCCTCTGATTTGTGTGTTTGACACAAACACACTGACATTTCTGACATTATGGCTGTGTTTGTGTGTTTGAGATCAGTGTTCTGATATTTCATCATTTCTCTTCCAGGCTGTGGGAGTGTAATCTGACAGAGGAAAGCTGTAGAGTTCTGTCCTCAGTTCTCAACTCAAACTCCTCCAGACTGAGAGAACTGGACCTGAGAGACAATAAACTGCAGGATTCAGGAGTGAAGCTGCTCTCTGATGGGCTGAAGAATCCACACTGTACACTGGAGATACTGAGGTACACACACACACACACACACACACACACACACACACACCACACATACTATATTAGTGATGTATAAAGTTTAGTCTGTAATACTCGACTGGGTTCATGCTGCATGTCCTCTAACAAACACAGTAAACAGAAAACTGTAATTTATTTTAGAGACTAAAAAACACTAAACTTTCAGTTCTGTCATCTGTCCTTTTGTATAATTTGTACTTTCATTAGACTGCGTGTGCCCAATCTATCAACTTTTAGTTCCTTCTACAAACACATTTTATAGAAAAACAATGATAGAGTAAATAAACCACCTCGGTCACGTTCATTACACACGTGACTGTGTCTGTAACACGACTGCTGATGACATACAGACACATCACTGAAACAGGATAAAAGATTATAGTTCTAATTAAGCTCTAATTGTAGCAGGCATGTCACTGTGTAATCACCGTAAAACCCACACAATTTATTAACAAAAACAGCAGGGTGCAATCAACATGACAGCAAGGCCAAAGCCGAGCAACAGAGCCGAGCGACGTCCTCAGCTGGACAGAAGGTCCGGTAAAGTCCAGAACCGAGCCAAACAGCCTGAGCAATGCCTTCAGACCAGCCGGGTAGAGGATCTCTGTCACAACTGTCACGATGTGATGTCCAGTGTGAACAACCTTGTTGTTGTTAATGAGAATTATTCCAATAATATTTATGGAACATAACACAAGGCTGTTTTATTGTGATATCTGATTTATTATGACAAACTCACAATGGATTCAGATCATTAATATGTCTCAGTATTGGTGGGTTGTAATAGTTAGTTCTGTGGTGTCCTGTCCTCTGATTTGTGTGTTTGACACAAACACACTGACATTTCTGACATTATGGCTGTGTTTGTGTGTTTGAGATCAGTGTTCTGATATTTCATCATTTCTCTTCCAGGCTGTGGGAGTGTAATCTGACAGAGGAAAGCTGTAGAGTTCTGTCCTCAGTTCTCAACTCAAACTCCACCAGTCTGAGAGAACTGAACCTGAGTTACAATAAACTGCAGGATTCAGGAGCGAAGCTGCTCTCTGATGGACTGAAGAATCCACACTGTACACTGGAGAAACTGAGGTACACTCACTCACACAGATTTAATAAACACTACAACATCCAGTTCTCCTCTGTGGTAACTGTAATTGTAGTGATCTGATATATTGTCATTGTTGTGTGTGTGAGATGGAGAGTAAATGTACTGTTTATAAAGATTTTGTGTAGTTCATGTTTTCAATACTAAACCTGAGTGTGTTAAGTGTGAGAGTTTTCTTTCTTGCAGGATGATTAACTGCATTATTACAGATGAAGGTTGTGCTGCTCTGGCTTCAGCTCTGAGGTCAAACTCCTCATCACACCTGAGAGAACTGGATCTGAAGAATAATAATCCAGGAGAATCAGGAGTGAAGCTGCTCTCTGATCTACTGAAGGATCCACACTGTAAACTGGAGACACTACAGTGAGTTACTGACTTACTGTCTCTTTACTGTATGATATTGTGTAATATTCACTGTGTGCTGTAAAATGTCACATCTAATGTGTGTATTTATGCTTCTGTTGTTCATAGGCAATGTGTTTAAATGTGTCTGTAATTCTGTCCTGTTGTGTTTTTCAGCATTAAGGGTAAGACACTCACCAGGTCTGGTGTATGACAGGAGTCTCTCCTCAGACCTTTTTCCAGGATAAAGCAGTTATGGTGGTGAAGCGTTAGAACACGTCCCACATTTCCAGCAGTTTGGGAGCTGAATCATTCATATTCAGATGTAGAAGATCCATAACAATAACTGTGACTGATCACATCCTTTTATCCTCTCAGCTACAACTTCACACTTTAACATCTTTTACAATCCAAAGTCAAATCCTTCAGCATCTACACACAACACAGAGATATCATCACATCATCACACTGATTACACAAATACACATACATGTGTTACAGATGTTTACAGATAATTTTTCCTCTTTAATTGTATCTTAAACGATGCTTAAGGAGTCACATTTATGGACCTACCCAACTCATTTGGGCTTAAACAAAACATCACTAGAGCGACTCATCGTCTTAATCACACACTAGATTTAATAATATCACACAGAATAGAAATCATTCCTCAAAGTAATGACATCACAGACCATTACCTCAAAAATGTACACACTACCTGTAGAACAGACTAACTGTGTCTCACCACGTTATCGACTCGGTAGAACCATTATTCCGACCACCAAAGACAGATTCACAAATAACCTGCCTGATCTGTCTGGACTACTGTACCCTCAAACTCAAACGACCTAGATGTAATGACTAACAGCATCGGCGCTATATTGACTAGCACATTAGACACTGTTGTCCCATCATATTACAGAAGGTTAGAGACAAAACACTTGCAATAGTGTTGTGTATAAGGACAGTATGTCCAGCTATAGACAGGCTCTAAAAGCTGCTAGGGCGCTGAGCACCTGAGCAAACTCAGAAAATAACCAGAACAATCCCAGGTTTTTATTTAGCGCAGTGGCTAGTTTAACAAAAAAACAGAAATCTGAACACACTATTCCATCACAGTTCAGTAGTGAGAACTTTGAGATTCCTCACTGATAAAATTAAAAGCATCAGGAACACAATAGTGAGACAAACATGTGAGAGCAGCTTGTGACTCAGTCTCACCTAAAGTGCTACACTCACAACTACAGTGCTTTATAAATACAGGACAGGAAGAGTTAGATAAGCTCATTACTACAGCTAAATCAACAACTTGTTCACTAGACCCCATTCCAACTAAATTACTAAAAGAGGTGTTACATAAAGCTGGTGAACATCTTAATATTATTAACTCCTCGTTATCTTTAAGTTTCGTCCCTAAATCCTTCAAGTTGGCAGTTATTAAGCCACTCATTAAGAAACCTAATTTAGATCCAAATGAACTATCAAATTACAGACCTCTCTCACATCTTCCGTTTATGTCTAAAATACTAGAAAAGGTTGTGTCTGTTCAACTGAGCTCCTTCTTACAGGAGAACAATATCTCTGAAGAGTTTCAGTCAGGTTTCAGGCCCCATCATAGCACAGAAACTGCACTTGTGAAAGTCACAAACGACTTGTTCTTAGCTTCGGACCAAAACTTTGTCACTATTAGTTCTACTTGACCTTAGTGCTGCATTCGACACTATAGATCACAACATTCTTCTAGATCACTTACAAAATTACACAGGTATTCATGGTCAGGCTCTAAGTTGGTTTAGATCGAGTATTCGGTACAGATAAAGCACTTCTGCAGAGTACGAGTATTATACGAGTTAATAATACGTACTTTCTAACCAGTAGAGTTCTGGTAAATGTGAGTTCGTTCAGACGTGGTGCTTGCTTGGTAGAATGCGACTCGCATTGCATCTCTGACTGTCAGAGATTTTTTTCTTTTTTAAACCTTCAGCTGTCTCTAACCAGTAACCAGTCACTGAGTGTCTGACACGTTTTTGCTGAATTTCATAAAAACCTAAAGGTAGTAAGCTAGTGTTATAAATATTACAAATTAATTATTAAGCTACACTCACACACACACACACACACACATTCTTGTAATTAGAGCACTGTGGGGTCAGTAGTTCTGCCGGTGTGTTCTGGGGACACCACTTTCCTGAGGTTCTACTCATGTGAAAAAAATCTGGCATGTATAATTTAATTCTGGGAACATAAAGATCACTTGAAATTCTTGATTTAACTCTGAGTTTCTGTGCTTGTTTTTTTCACACCTAATGGGGACATAACGAGAACTCATCACTAATGGGAACCTAATTTGCATACACAGAAAATTAACCGATTTTCATGTTATAGTGGGGACATCACTAGATACCCAATTTGCATACACAGAAATTTGGCTGGTTTTTGTGTTGTAGTGGGGACATCACTAAACGTCTCTAATTTGCATACACACACATCAGGTCATTTATAACATCAAGGGGACATGGCTTAATAAAAACAAGTTGAGTATTTAACTTAACTACCTTATGAAAAATTACAAACCAAGGATGTGTAACACTACATGTAAAGAACAGATGACTTGTATTTTCTCTATTTGTTGATTTAAGCACCTCATGAGTTTGAAGAATTATTTACATCAAGGACTGTTAACCAAAACGTCACTAATTGCATACTCAAAATGGCAATTAATCTCTTTTACACAAATATGCATCAACACAATATAGATTACAGACTCATTTTTTCTGGAGCTTCCCTTTTTCATTAAATGAAAACCTTTAGATACCAAGGAACCTTTTATGGAAGGAGGTACCATGGCTATTACAGATTTCAAAGCTATAATCTCAAGTCAAGTCGTCACCCCTTTCCTTCACCAGATATTTTTGAGGAACAGAAAGGACACATGCATGAGGTACTGAACCTTACTGATTTGTCAAAGAATATCAAATACCAGTCATTTTGGCAAGTTACAACTGATAGATGCATCTTCTATTTCAGCTGCTTGAGCTATTTGCATATTGATCTGGAACTCTTTACTGAAGTAAAAACACTGTCAGTCAAAAAAAGCCCTTGTCAGGAAAAGCCCTGTTTATTTAACATAACAGACAACTTGAGTCTTGAGCTTCTTTACTGCCAAAGTCAACAGAAAGTCTCATTAAATTTACTAAAAGCTCACATGTACTATGAATAAACTCTCTCATATTTAGTGTAATACAAAGCTGTTAAAAGCACAACTCTTATTTACACTTACATCAACATCCAAAAGTAAATGAGTATTCTCTATAACATACTATAACAAGCACTGAACATTCTATAACTGGCTAGGCCTGACTAGCATTTACTTCATAATTAACTAATTACAAATAAATTGCATTCAAGTATTTGGATCAAAAACTTTCAGCAACCAAAATAAAAATTTTGACCCTTACAATCACCTCAAACCTTGCATACTGCACATTACTTAGTATACACAAATGAAAGGATTTTTTCCAAAACATGAATATGGCCTTAATCTTTATTTATCTACCTAAACTGACTACTCTAAAAAGTGGCAGCTAACAATTTAACAACATTTGCCAAGCTAGCTAGGCTAAACAAATAAATGGGCAGCACATTGGAGCTTTTATTGCCCAAACAAAAGGCAGTGGCAGTAAAATGAAAGGAGGTGGCCAAAATAAATTTGATTGGATGCAGTATCAATGTGTAGGTAAGGGTTCTTATAAATATTGAAATACTTGATCTGCTCCTGATTAGTTTTCTTATGAAATAAATGCTGACTGGTTCATTAACGTGATAGCCTAGAGATGGAACATAACTTAAAGAAGAACTAGAAAAAGTACCAAAGTGCCATTATCCATCTTATCTAATCATTCTTGTTTAGATCTCTCTTATAAGCTACAATGCGATTGTAGACATAGAATTTGACACTTTGCCAGTCTCTATCTTTAAGAGCTAAAGGCTCAGCTGTAATGCAGTATTGACAGGCCAACTTCCCTGGGACACGGCATGACATGATGAAAGTCTTCATATGTCTCTCCACTGCGGTGACCTCGTTTACTTCCCAAGCCTTCCTCTTTTTCAGAGTAGAAGTTTTACCTAAATGAAATAATTAAACACAAGTTACACAGCAAACACACAACCTTATATCTGACGTCAATTGTTGTCTAGCAACTGCTCTCTAATTACATGGACAGGCGATTCAATACTGTGTTGCATTCTGATTTATTGGCCTTGCATCCTCACACAGTTAGGGCTCTGTTACCTTTCTGATGGGTGGCCTTGTACTGGGAGTTTTATGTTGTTTTTTCCAGTTAACTAAAAGTTGACGATGAAATTTTGAGTCTTAAGAATGAAAAATCTTCAGTTCTCATGTTGGGAATTTCTACCAAAAGACAGGATCAATGCATTCATCAGGCGAGAGTCAGGCTACTGGTGGTGAATGTGTAGTGAATCACATTTTCTTGCTGATTTCTTATCACTGTTCCAATGGCCTATACTGTATATCAATCCATGAAGGTTATCAGCCCAACCACTATAATTTTAACTGAAACTACAACATGGTTATTGTTTAAATCAAATAACATGGTCATGGTCAATGTTATGGTCAAAACATGATATTTGCTGATTATAGCCACCAACCTAGCCTCAGCTCTGTAAAATATACAAGATATATACAAAAGAAAAATACATCAGATATATTAAGATAAATCAGATTTATTACCACACTCACCTTTAGAAGACCTTTGAAGAGAATTCATCTCCACGGTGTGCACGATTTCAGTGTCCACTGGTGGCACCCCGACATCTGCTTGAGTGTCTGTGGAAAATTTGTGGCAACTCCATGTAAAATTTTAACCATATTTAATTACTTTTTTAAAGCATACTATCTTTTTATATTCTATTACAATTAAAAAAAAAATAATCAGTGTAACAATAATCATGCTAGTTATTATTTTAAAAATCCTTACCTTCATGTTCTTCACATTTCTCACCTTCCTCACTCATTATTTCATCACTGTTTAACTCCATTTCCTCTGCAAAAAGTAGAGTGGTACGTTTGTCAGACTTTACACCACAGCCACTTTGTTTCATGTGTCTCATATTAACGAAATACAGTACTGTGCAAACATTTTAGGCAGGTGTGGGGAAAATGCTTTCAAAAATAAAACTTAATTGTTTACTTATCAATTAACAAAATTCAAAGTAAATACACAGGAGAGAAATCCAAATCAAGTCAATATTTGGTGTGACTACAGTTTTTGAAGGAACTCAGCAGATAGGTTGTTCCAAACAAATTGGAGAACTAAACACAGATCTTCTGTGGATGTTGGCTGCCTCAAATCCTTCTGCTTTTTCATGTAATCCCTGACAGACTCGATCAGGGTTCTCTGGAGGCCAAAACCATCACTTCCAGGACTCCTTTTTCTTCACTATTTGGAAGATAGTTCTTAATGACGTTGGCTGTATGTGTGTGGGGTTGTCCTGCTGCAAAATGCATTTGGTCATGATGGTATTGCATAATGGATATCTGCCTGTATTTCTCAGCATTGAGGACACCATTAATCCTGTCCAAATCTCCATTTGCAAAAATGTCTTTTGCTGCTGGCACTGCTGGACGACATCTGATGTCAAACGGAAGTGAGCATGTCTTGATGCAGCAGTATTTCATCTGCTGCATTAATTTTCCATGGCCAACCACTGCATCTACGGTCCTCAACATAGGCTGTTAGTGCTTCTTCAAAATATCTTGAAACCCCAGTCTGCTTTGGACTATTTGTCTGGGAGAGAACATGCTGATGCTGTAGAACTACCTTGTGTCTTGTTACTGTATGATGTGACATGAAACGGTCTTCCACAGCCTTACCTTAGTAGAAGAGTTTGTCTGTTCCTCACCCACATTTAATCTCCTACACAGCTTTTTTTGTTTCAACCTACATATGAAATTGATGATCATTAGCACCTGCTTGGTGTTACTGGTTAATCATACACCTGACTCTGATCCTACAAAATCCCTGAATTTGTCCAAGTGCGCTGGTTTGAAGCCAAAGGTTGGTCAAACCAGCTACTGATTTGATTTATGTTTTTCTTGTGTTTGCTCACTTAGTACATTCATAAAAATAAATATAATTTTTGAAAGCATCCTTAATTTTAAAGCATTTCTTCACATCTGTCTAAGCCTTTTGTACAGTACTATACTTAAAAATAGAAACCCATGACTGTAGATGAGCAAAATAACAAAAAATGTTTTTATATACTGTACCATTTGGATCAATAGTGATCTCATCCAAATTCTTGCCCTTAAACTGCCCAACTCTTCCTTGTTCTAACGCCATAAGCACTTTGCTGACTTTTGCAAGCTGTAGGGTCTTTTCAGGAAGGCGATAGTATTCCCGATGAATTCGGATATCATGTCCAAGAAAGTTTGCTAACTGATCCAAGTCCGTGTCCCTCAGATTTAGGACTCTAGAAAGAGTTGCTGCCTGTTTTCGTAATTTTGTGGATGTAAGTGCATATGGACTATCTGCACCACAATGCTTGGCAAAGTTACGGATGCAGTCAGAGCCTCTGTAATGCGACATTGCTGTTGGCCGAGCAAAAAGATAAACATTTTCCTTTAGCACTCCACAAGTCTCCCTGTTCTTTACGAGCAACTCCAATGCACCCAGCATTTTTGGTGTCAGTAGAACAGGAACTGGACGTCCTCTTTTTCCCCTGATGACAATTCTTGAGAAATGTCTGCACAGTTTCTTCTCAACTTCAGACAATGCCCAGTCTACATCAGCATGTGGATCAGAGGTGTCCCTGGTTAAAAATGCAGATAAAGGCATACTTGATACCTCTCCCTCTCTGCGGCGGTTGAACAGGATGATTTGAGTTAAAATGGTTTTGGCAAGTTCGGACCAGTATTTTGTAGAAGACACTGATGATAACTGCTTGACGCATTCATCTTGTGTTTTGTCAAGGAAGGTGTGAAGCTTTTGCACGTCCTTTGTAAATGGCAACACAGTAGGTGCATTCCACTTTAATTCTTCTATATTTCGTGCAGCTGTTGCAGAGATCAAATCACACCACCGTTCCTTATGCACATCTTGAAATCCAGTGACTTTCTGTGCCAAGTCAACATCCTTGTTAATCAAAGCTTTAGCTTTTGTAAGCTTACTAAGCTTCATTAAGCTTATTCCAAGTTTTTTTGCAAGTGAAGGTGTTCTGTATGTGTTGGTTTGATAATCATATCCACATGCATGTCTAACAGCTTTAACTGTCTTCATATAGTTCTGTGGATCTAGGAAATCTTCCATTCTTTTCAAAGATGCAACTTTGCTGCCACTGACCAGTAACCTTCCCAGCTCTCGCAACTTCTGTCGGACATATGCCTCATTCTTAGCAGATATTCCACCTTTGTTCAGCAAGTGTTCTCCCACCTGAATGATGCAGCAGTCATTTTTGACAGCAGCTGTGATTTCATCTAGATTCATGTGGCTTACTGTCTTCCATAATGCTTTGCTTATGTTTGAAGATACAGGTTGTGCATATGAACAGAGAGCTTGGACACGATTTTTTCCAGGTCTTGATATTTTATCTTTAGTGCTCAATTTACAGCTTTTCATATGCCTCCAGAGAACCTTCCGGGTAAACAGCCCTTGGCAATATGCACAATGCATAAATTCAGTGCCTTCTGTTTGATTTTGTGGTTGTCTGTACGGAACCAGTTCTCCTTCGCCTGACTTCATTACAGCTGCATTGTGTGCATAGTTGCCTCTGTGTCGAAGATCATTAAAAAACATTTTTCTTTGCATAGAACCCTTTGGAAACTGGCATCCTTCAGTTACTTCTTTTTCAGTGGAATGCACATATTCCAAATGTCTTGCCATCTTGTTATAAGGTTTGAAGCAAAACAGACAATAGTGTTTCTTATTGTATACCCTACCACCATCATGTTTTCTTTTGACTGAATTTACAACTACTCTTGCATTTTTCTGAACATTCGTTGGACTGATGCAAGCTACATCACTGTCTCTAACTTGAGAATGATCAGTTACTTCCATGGTCTCATGACTGCTTTTGTCCATGACATTTGGGGTGGTGCTATCAGGGACAGAACTGCTGGGAAGAACAGGGTCTGTGTCTGACCGACACAAATTTAAAGGTTTAACGATCATGCTACTCTCTGAACTGCTCTCATCACTGTCATCTTTGGAGTTTGGGACATATTCCTCTCCACTGTCTGGAGTAGAATCAAAGAGCTCATCTGAAGCATCAGGAATTAAGTCTTTCATCTAAAAATTAATAACAATTTAGTTAATTATGAAGAATTAGTCCTACACTTTCAATGAGAACAAAGTCAATTCAGTTGAACCTGAACAGTGTTCTACTGCAAACATCTGCCCCTCTATTAATTCCTAAATATTTGCACCTTTCTCAGGTACTTATAATTTTGAAAAGAAGTGTAGCTTTATAATGTCCTAGTCATTACTGACAAATCCTATGCTGTGGAATATTCTGAAACAAGCTCTGTTATGAACTACAAAACATGACTTAACTATAATATATTTAACTATAATTAATAATATAAATTGATGCAAGTATAATCATTTACATTACAGTATATGATGTGTACCAATTCAACATGAAAACCTTACAAAGACACTTTTGGTCCTCCTTAACCTTGGTATGCACATATCTTGTTCATCACTGTCTTCTGATGAAGAATGCTGAAACAAGATATTAGAAAATTTAGTGCAACCCAAAAAAGAATTATGTAATATAAAACAAAGTCTGTCCATTGCAAGAAAAAAATGTTCCATTAACTATAGGAATAAACTTTATTAATTTGGGGTTAGATATAGAACATATCGAAAAACTAATAATTAAGATGTATTTATACACAAATACAAATATACGAGTTGTTTTGTAGTTAATTCTTACATATGGCAGTAAACAGCTTTAACACATCATGGCCAAATCATACTTTCAGGGGACCTTTAACACAGTTCAGGTATAAGTAATTTGTGGGGACACTGTACAGACTACAAATATCACTTCCCCCATACCAAGACTTTCACACACACTAAACACACTAAAACCTGCTTTGTGGGGACTCCGTATGGACGTCACAAATCGACACAATTAAAAATAAGGGGCATGGTTTGGACACTTCAAATGTCACTCAAGTAATAGCTTTCTACACTACGTTTGTCGTCATGTACACCGAAGATGGATTTAAATCATGCTTAGTGTTCCTTGAGACAGTAAGCAGGTGGTAAAGTACAACAAAGAAAGAGAATGCTCTAGCAAACAGTACTACTATGACTGAGATGATGTACCTGTTCAGTCACTGATGCACTAGTAGCAGTATTATGATCCAGAAGAGATGTAGACTGTGATGGATGTTTTTCTTGGACATTGTTCTCATCAGGGTTGTCCTCCATAACCTGTAAATGTATTGGATATTTGGAAAATTTAGTGCACCCAAAAGAAGACTAGGTTACACAAAACAAAAATGCTGTCCCTTCCCAGAAAAAAAAATATATATTTGTTTTTATATAGAAAAATATATTTTTGATTATAAATTTAGATACAGAGTATTGGGGAAGAGTTACAATTACAATGCATTCAGCTACTCATACACATAGTTCTCTAGTTAATTCTTAAATATGGCAGTAAATTACTTTAACACATCATGGCCAAACCATACTTCCAGGGGACCTTTAACACAGTTCAAGATTAAGTGACTTGAGGGGACACTGTTCCAAGTAAACATATCCTTTCAACTATCTCAAGACACTCACACACAACTAACTGAAACCTATTTTGTGGGGACTCTGTATATAAACTATAAACCGGCAAAATTAAAAATAAAGGACAATATTTGAACACTTCAAAATGTTCATTACAAGAAATGTTAATTATTTCACAATAGGAATTAAGTAATTATCACATCCAGGTTATATATTGAATATTATGGCAAACTTTGAGAAATAGATACCTTGCTACGCCAAGGCCAGTCTGTTCCTCCATAATCATATGTAATTTCTTGTCCTTGTTTAATGTCTTTTAATGCAAAGAGACAAAGATGTGGCCTCCTATCCACTTCAATCTTCTTCATTCTGCAATTTGGGTGCTTGTGGTCATCATTAACAAGCCTACCAAAAGATCCATCTTCTTTTGCAGCATCAATACTTAATACAGAAGGGTAAAAGAAAAGACAAAATGTTCAGTGCCTGAATTAAGTGGACAGTTGTTGCAGAGGTAATGCACAACTATCGTGTACAACAACAAACATGTAGAGGTAATGTCCAACTATCAACCATAGTACAAATTAATTAAATTATCAGCTTACCACCAAGTTTTTCCCTTCCACTTGAAGTCGAACATAAACACACCACATGCATCGTGGTAAATTCTTCTCCTTCTTTGAGACTCGATGAAATCAATCATTTCTCGGTACTCTGCCACAAAATCACCTTTGTCAAATGAAGTTAGAGTGAAGATACCACTCCCTGTTAAAGAAAATACAGTGAACTATTTACTCAGGCAATGTAACAATAGTGATTTTAATACTCATTGGACTGTTTTCATGATTTTGTAAAATCTCTGTGATTCAGATTTTTTTTACACAAAAAAGCATGTTTGTACATTTCTTACCTTTCTCTGAACTTATGTACTTCACCTCTAGCTTAGATGTCTTGTCACTCTTGGTAGTGACATAATAAATGGCATCTGTGAGAGGGCTGATCCTTCGTGGCATTTTAACTCTACCAGAAAATGTTAGTGTGATTTTTGAGTTTTTCTTTTCCCAGTGATGTTTCTGATGATGAAAACATGTTTGTAAGTGTAATAAAGCACGTTGTTCAGACAGATCAGATCACAGTTACAGCACTGAGTCGCACCACACCAAGATTATTAACAAAACAAATTCATATCTACTAATGAGCTGTGCTTGGCCAGGCTAATAATATATAACTTTTTTTTTTAACAGACCCCATAATTATTTAAATATAGGCCTCTACCAAAGGGTTGCCCAATCAGCTTGTGTTACATTTTTTAAAAATTGTTAAAGAAATATAATAAGTCAACATGTGGGCTACCAAACGGTTGCACAGAACATTAAAGAATTAAGCTTGATTTTTTTTTTATATAAATTAACTATTCGACTGCGTGGTGAAGCTAGTTGGATTAAAGTATAAACACCACTAAACATTCCCATTTCAACTATCGGAGTTGTTTTATTATCAGACTTTCTAATGTGCTTGATAGAGAAGGCGTGCGCGAGCTCAGCTGGCAATTAAAGTCCGCTGGCATAACAATCCATTTAACCACTTTACCATTGCTATTAATTAAAAATAACGTGTTGAAACACGCAAATAAAAAGCTACAAACATAAAGTACAAAACCAAACAACTTACCTTCGGTTATATTTGGTTTTGAAGAAGTTGGAAAATCTCTCATCAGCGCAATTGGAAACAGCCGTGTAATTAGTTAACCAGTGACCGCGGGGGCAGATGGGTATTGTAGTTCTTATCCTACTTCCTGTGAGGTGTTCACGAACCATTAGCGCAGTCAAAAAAACTACACTCCGCCATAACGAGACTGAGGGATTTCATTTCACCGTTTTAGATTTTAAAAAGCGTAATTTGACACATAGTACGAAAATCGAAAGACTGAAATATGGATTAGTATTAATGACTCATAATGATTTGGGAAAAAAATTTTTGATTTATAAATATATCTTAACAAGCTAGCTATCTACCAGTTTAATTAGGCTCTCTACATTTTCTGTTTATTTTAACTTATACTCAAATAGCCAAATTAATGACAAATTGAACAAAACTTTAAACGTATAGTCTTACCTCTTTGTTTTATAGCTAATACAATGTTTAAGTGGCAGTCAAGCTACTGCGCATGTGCAGATTACGCACGTACGACACAGAGCAAACCGTTCACACACACACACCTTGTCCAGACCATGACTTATGGGCCAGAACTAAAAAACACTTGAGGCACCTATTTAAAGCCTCTCTAACACGTTTTAAAGCTTTACCCTTCCGGGGACGTGGATTCTTGTCCCCATAAAGATTTTGGTCCCCATGATGTTGCTGTGTAAACAGAGTGTTGTCCCCAGAAAGTGATAATTACAAACACAAACACACACACACACACACACACACACACACACACACACACACACACACACACACGGTGTGGAAATAAAAAATAAAAAAGAACCAAAGAAATAAAAAAAATCACACTGATCATAAAAAAATTAAAAGTTTAAAAAATAAAGTTATGTTGTTCATTACATTTTACTTCATAATTGCATTGTTTTGTTTTCATTGTTGCAAAACTTCTGTAATATAGTTTGTTTGCTATCGTGATCAAAACCATTGATCTGAAGCTCAATCCTGATGCTGTCCTGTAAATATTTTTCTAATCAGCAATAAATATAACAATTTCTGATCGACCCATATCTATTGCATGCTTAAATTAACATACCGGTTAAAGCCCCGCCCATTTCAAGACAAGCCCCTACTTCCGGGCTAGGCCCCACCCACTCTGAGTACAGATACAGATACTTCATATGGTTAACAGATACAGATAATGCTGTACTCGCTCATCCCTAGTTTAGATCCTACCTGTCTGATCGATACCATTTTGTAGAATTAAATGGTGAATCCTCCAGTTTACTACCAGTTAATTATGGGGTCCCTCAAGGATCAGTCCTTGGACCTCTGCTCTTCTCGATATACATGCTTCCATTAGGGAACATTATTAGAAGACATGGGATTAGTTTCCACTGCTATGCTGATGACACACAGTTATATATCTCATCAACACCAGATGAAATAGCCAAAGTGCCAAATTAACTCAATGCCTTAGAGAGATAAAAGATTAGATGAACTGTAATTTTCTGTTATTAAACACTGATAAGACAGAAATACTACTTATCGGTCCAAAAACCAGTGCACAGAAACTCTCACAATTTAACTCCCATTTAGAGGGATGTACTGTTATTAGTAGCTCGACAGTGAAAGACCTGGGTGTTTATTAGACAGTAACTTGTCTTTAAACTCATATCACCATATTACAAACACAACCTTCTTCCACCTTAGAAATATTGCCAAGCTGAGAAGCATCATGTCTGTATCTGATGCTGAGAAGCTAGTTCATGCGTTCATGACCTCTAGACTGGACTATTGTAATGCATTACTAGGTGGTTGTCTTGCATCTTTAATAAATAGGTTACAGTTAGTCCAAAATGCAGCTGCCAGAGTTCTCACTAGGACAAGAAAGTATGACCATATAACCCCAATGTTATCATCTCTACACTGGCTACCTGTTAAGTTTAGAACTGATTACAAACTGCTGCTACTTACGTACAAGGCTCTTAATGGTTTAGCTCCCATGTATCTAACTAGTCTTCTAACACGTTACAATCCTTCACGCTCTCTGAGATCACAAAACTCAGGACTTCTGGTAGTTCCCAGAATATCCAAGTCTACTAAAGGTGGTAGAGCGTTTTCTCACTTGGAAAACTTTGGAATAGTCTTCCTGATAGTGTTTGGGGCTCAGACACACTTTCCCAGTTTAAATGTAGATTAAAAACTCATCTCTTTAGTCAGGCGTACACATAATACATCCCATAGTATTGTGCACTATTATATCAGAATTGCAAATATTATGAACAGCAGATATGTTAATCCCTCTCCATTGCTTCTCTCTTCTACCCATCCTGAGGCATCCAGAAATTATACCAACCCTGATTGTCTTCCGTGCGATGAAGATTTTGGACCTCCACTGAGATGAGACCGACCCAGCGAACCCTGAGGCATCCAGAGATCTACCAGCTACACTTAGACTCTGCTATACTATAAAGATGTGAACTCCATGTGATCTTTTGCATCTATACAACATTTATCAGACTGTATATTTACAATCACACCCCCAGTGTCACCCAGATGAGGATGAGGTTCCCTTTGAGCCTGGTTCCTCTCAAGATTTCTTCCTTACCATCTAATGGAGTTTTTCCTTGCCACTGCACCTGAGTCACCTCAGACTTGTTCATTGGGGATAAATACCCACACATTGTGAACTAAAACTAACATATTCATCTTGAATTTTGTATTCTATTAATCTTTACATTATTCTTATAATAACCCTTTATTCTATGTTTCTGTTCTGTAACAATGTGAGACAATGTCAATTGTAAAAAGCGCTATACAAATAAACTTGAATTGAAAACTTGAATTGAATTCCACTTTCAAGTTCTTATCGAGCACCTGCACACACACACCTAAAAGTTCCCATCTTTCTGGCATGTACAAATATAACAGTTAGAATAAGAGCCTCTTGTTCTTTCTCCCTAGTCTTTCACACAGAATTTACTGTAAAAGCACATAACAATTATACAAAAACACTCATGATATTTTACATTTCCTCTACACCAGGCTCTAGACTGCTTTAAACTGCTGTCAGGTCGTTTAAAAAAAAAACAAGAAAAAGAAAAAACAAAGTGAAATGGAGGAGAGCTTCACTCTCTTGACTGCTGCCACTGAACAATAAAATGATGTTGTTACAGAATTCAAACAGTAAAGTAAATGAATATCTTTGTCAAAAGCTTACAGCACCTGAGATTCCCAGGCAGTCGCTTAGACATATAATTTTCTATTAAATAATAACAGTCTGTAATTGATTTCATAGGACTTTTGTATAAAAATAAGTAGTGTGTTGTAAAGATTGAGATCCAGTGTATATCACAATGACAAAAAGTCTAAAACAAATAAAAATCCCAAAATAACCTGTTAAAATGTCCAGCCGTGTTTACAGTGTTAAAAGTCTTAAAAGTCTTAAAATATTTACTATTCTTCTGCATGAAGTGTTTTCTGTAGTGTGGGTTGTATCATTTTTATAATAAAGAAATCTTTATACACTGATGATACTATTCCATATTCCTGATAACCAGTACAATAAAGATTAAAGGCTCGGCTCAATCCTCATAGCAGTGTTTAACAATATACCAATACTCTTTTGTTGGAACCTTTCTGTGTGCCTGTCATTCCTGGTCCTATTAAAATATGTAGCAGCAACCAGTAGCCGCTAAGAGGCTGAGTAGAGGGAGTTAAAGATGACGCGTTTCAGTTGCATTCAGGTGGTTTATTGTGATGTTTAGCAGAATGATGACAAGATGAAATAATCTCCAAAAAATAGAAAAGGAAGTAACTGTAAATCAAAAAGAAACGTTCAAAGGAAATGTATATCCAAAGAAACGAAATGTACAAAATGAAACGAAACGGTCAACAGAAAGTGAGTGTCCCGGCTACTCACCCCCCCTTTCCACCTGCATCCACACGCAAACTCCCAGATTATATGCACCTGTGGACACCAAGTGACGTAACAAACGAAAAGTGGCAATTTCAAAATAAAAAAAATCAAAACCTTACCAGGCACTTACAAAATATATCAAGTCCGTGAATCCTGAACTGATTACTCAGTAAAATCGAACCCTAGACTGGCTCTTAACTCTGTACATCTGTGTACCTCATTTCATGTTCAACCACAGGGTTGCTGTGGATCTGGAGTCTATCCCAGGAATACTGGACATGTGGCAAGAATCCACCATGGATAAGATCATATAAATCACAATGAAGTATATTATAGTAGATAAATAAACCTTGTTTTGTTACCAATTAATTCCAGCTAAGGGTGCAATGTATTTGTTGTTATCTATAGTATATTTCAAGCTGATGCGAGAAGTAAAACCATGGTGGAGGCAGAAGATTCTCTTTGAAGATTCGTGCTGCACCTTCACGGTTTAAATATCAAGTTTGGAAACACTTTGGATTTTACACACTGCTGGAAAAAATGCACTAGACATGACGAAAACTGTATGTAAACACTGTCATATACTGATTCCATATTGTGACAATACGACCAACTTGCTCGTCACCATCCAGTGTTGAATGTCGAGCTAAACACCAAACAATCTGCAGCAACCCAGCTGACATTGTCAGAGTGCAATGCACAATTTTACTGCGAAAACATTTGCATATAGCATTGTGGAAAATGCAGGTTTTCAATCAGGTATAGTATTGAATCAGCCTGTAAGTGTATCTTTCCAGTACTACTAACCAGGTACCCAGTTTAGTCTAGGTGAACAGATCAGGTCAAGTGTGTGATCCTGAGAGTGGGTGGGTAAGTTTACATGTTGCATAAGTTAAAGTTTTTCAGTATAGACAGAAGTTCCTCGGTATTAGCAGAATTGTTGTCTACATGGGCTTTGGAACCATTATATGTGGGTGGGACAGGACCCACCCACTTTTTAAGACCAATAATATTGGACCCACCCAGTTTTAATGTCTCTATTCAGCGCATATGTCTTTTTTTTATTACTTTTCAGAGCGCCGCCAGTCGAATCCATTCAGCTTGAGGAATGCCCTAATAAATTACTCCATTCCACATTTTACCTACAGCTTTGACCATGCTCCTGCTTCCTGAAATCCATGGGCGTCGGAACAATTAAATGTGGGCAAGACAGGACAAACCCACTTTTTATTTGCTTCCGACACCCATTATCTTAACCTGGGTTATTATAAACATACAAAATAATTGCACAAAATAAGAACTAAGACATCCAGGATAAATGACTGAGCTGAGCTCAATGAAGCCAAAACAAGTGCGTCCAGGCTTAATTGGTTGCACAAAGACCAAGCCAGGATGAGCAGACACGGATTCATCAAGTCAGGTGAAACCAATCCTGGATATGTGCGCGCTCACGGCTCACTCAAACAGACCCGCCACCGATCACAGATTCACCATGGCAACTAGAGCGGCATACTTTTCCCCGTCGGAGGCACAAATGCTCATGGAGGCATACGAGGAGGTAAAAGACATAATTAAGAAAGGCACAGCAATTACACACTCACTGCTCCGCTGAAACATCACAATTACAATCCAAATAGTTAATTCACATCTCCAAAAATGCAGTTGTACTCTAATTATGTGTAGCGATTTTGGCTCGCGAAGGAAGGTAAATATTTATAAGTAATTATAACGTGCTATAGTGACTCCTAAATATTTGAGCCTAAGTTGAAATGAACGGTAATGGAATTAACGTTACACTTATTTGGTCTGTTCGTCCGGTGAACAGGCCGTGTAACCTTTATTAATTCTATGAAGGCGGTATCTTCCCGGCCAAGAAAGACGCACTTTCCTTTTATTTTATACCATAATTTAAATTAAATTAACTCAATAGAGCATGTAGTTCAGACCAGATGTTGCAGGTACCTTAATTTGTGAGCGATACTCAGAGACAATCACTTGTGGCACAAAAATATGGCGTTTAATGAATGAGACAAACACAACATAAAACTAACTACACAAACAAACAAAAGAAATAGGGAAAACGAAGATGAAAATAAAAATACACAAAAGAAATTAAAATTGGGGAAAGGGAGGAAGAGACTGGAAAGGAATGGCAAGCTTAAACTTCAAAATTAATCACACCCTAACTGGGAAATCGTCACCGGAAACTTTAATTCACCTTAAGACACAATACAAGGTTCATACTTAAAATATGCATCTAGATTGGTTGATAAAGGAAACGGTTACTTGCACTGGCTTACTGAACAAGAGTCCGGATGCAGCAGAGAAATCTCTAAAGATTAGTTAGGGTGGGGTCAGATGTTCTCCCAAGTTCTCCTGAGGATCAGAGCAGTTGTCAATCTTGGAAGTGAAGCTTGCTGGAACTTCTTTGAAGGAAGATGGAGTCGTCTCCAAGCTGTTCCGAAAGTCTGACCACGGATTAGTGGTGTTTGTGACAATTTAAAGGTTGCGAACTTCACTCATCTTTCGGGAGATGGCGAATACTACGGCCAAGATTTCGGAGGGAAAACTCCCTTTGTTTCAGGTGTCTGTGGGCGTGGTTTAGCTATCAAACTTTTAGATGACTTTAAAGTTTTATCCAAGGTGTATTGAGACGGTATGGCGCCTTACGTGCTCAAATAATATACACCATTGTTTGAAAAATGAGTAACCGATAATTTTGTGGTCATTTGGATACTAAACATGAAAGGGAATGACGGTATAAAGGCAGCGGTACATTACATACACAGATCAGTAATCAAAGTGTAACTGATGTTACTACAGTGTTGTGTTCTGACACATGAATAAAATACACCCTTGTCAGGAAAGTAAGGAGTAAATAATTTTAAGTCAGGCAAGCCTTAAAGAGGAAACACATTACAACAGGGTTACAAGAATAAGAATCTTAGAGTATCAGTATAATTGGGGAGGAGATACATACGAGTATGGCTTAATGCCGTGGGATGTGGGGCATAATATACACTCATTTTATTAGTAAAAGGAATGTCCCATTGTGTTGTGTGTGTGTTCTGGGTGAGGGTCCCTATGAGTTCAATCAGAGAAATGGCATGGGGTTATCTGGTCTTTGTGTAGACACAATGTGGAATGTAGCCCTCAATAAAATCGTAAAATTTGGTTGCTCATCGGTTGATTGAAGAGTAGATGCTGTGGGGGGTTGGAACAACAGACAGAGCTTTTCAAGGTATTTACTTTTCTGGTCTTTGACAGATACCCTTATTCAGAGCAACATGAAAGCGCACAATAGCGGGTCCCCATCTAGAGGTAGTTGCTCTATGCTAGAATGGGGAAGAGTCTTGATGCAGGTTTTCCTTGTACCCCAAGGGATAGTAGATCAATTGTGAGGAAAGAAAAGTGCTGGAGGATCTGAGGGAGCATGGAGCAGTGCAGGGAGTGATAAGAGCTTTGATCCTGCAGCTACAGGAGCCCAGTTTAGGGGTAGCAATGGGGTGGTGTGGGACAACCTGAGAAAGCTAAAAACACAACAGCTATATTCTGGATGTTTTCAGAGGTCAGGCTCAGAGCTGCCAGGAGCAAGTAGCGATAGTCTAGTCTCAAAATGACAAGAGAATGAACAAGAACAAGATTGCCCTGTGTGGATAGAAAAGAAGTAAATCATACTTATTTCCTGATATTGTAAATATAATCAACATTATATATAATCAACATTATATACAAATATAAGGCTTCTTGCCTTATCGTAAGCCTTTTTTCACTTTTTGTATTTTTTCTATGTCAATGTTTCGATCGCTTTCAGCTAATGTCAGACATGCACACTGAACACTCTCTCTGCCGCATATTGACAAGACACGCCCCTTTCTGCTCATTGGCTACACGTTTGTTTTGTTTGTCGGCCCGACTCAGTTTTCTGAAGCATTTCTCAAACACTGTGCACCCCACCTTTAAAGGTAGTTGACTTAATCTACACAGTGAGTGGTTCAGTCTTTAGACTTTAGATTTGAGGATGCAAATTTCATCTGATTAAAATGCTATAGTGTTTAATTTTTATAAACATATTTGCACTTTAGTTGCATTATACCTATGTGTGATAGTTGATTTTTTAACTTTTTTTTATATCCAACCAAACCACACATGACTTCATGAGAAAGAACAGCATGAATGAATCGTTTTTTTTTTTTTGTTTTTTTGTTTTTTGAACGAATCCTTTTCATTCACATCCAGATTTGAAGTCCCACCTGTGAACACCCGACTGCTTTAGGAGCTTTTTCCTGGTTTGATGAGATGACATTAGAGTGAAGGCTGTAAAGGAGCAGGTCATGGGCTGGACATATTAAATAAATATGCTCCTTAGAGTCAGAATGAAAGTGATATTGATTCTGAACTAACTGGTGATTGTTGTGTGAACCAGGTGAATGAACAAGGATCTGTTGACTCACTGATTTCAGCTCAGCTGATATGTACATGTTGCTCCATCAGTCTTTGAAAAGTCTTTCTTGATAATAAACACACCAGAACTTCTCTCGGAGGATTTGACATGAAACTTAATGGCGCCACCTGCTGGTGTAATGATGTAAATGTGAATTTTTTTGTACTTTGGATGGACCAAGGTGCATTTGGTATATTACATGATTTACTGAAACCAATGTTTTTTTTTTAAATAATAATACATTTTATTTAAAGGCGCCTTTCTAACACTCAAGGTCACTGTACAAAAGAAGAAGAAAAACAACAAAAAATATAGTTATACAATACTTACATAGAAAAAAAAAAATAAAAAATTGGACCAACATTACAAATCATGATCTAGAATATGCTAAACTAAACAGATGAGTTTTAAGCTGAGATTTAAATGATGAAAGAGAATCAATATTACGGAGCTCAGATGGAAGTGAGTTCCAGAGCTGAGGTGCAGAGGAACTGAAAGCTCTGTTCCCCATCGTTACAAGACGGACAGAGGGAACAATGAAATGAGTGGAAGAAGAAGACCTAAGAGTGCGAGTTGGTTTTGGAGTATGAAGAAGATCAAGAAGATATGAAGGTGCAAGCTTGTGGATAGCTTTAAATGTTAGAAGAAGAATTTTATACTTGATACGAAAATGAATGGGAAGCCAGTGTAGCTGTTCCAGAACAGGTGTAATATGATGGATAGAGGGAGTACGAGTGATAATACGGGCAGAAGAGTTTTGAACGAGTTGCAGCTTATGAAGGGTTTTGTGAGGAAGCCCAATAAGAAGTGAATTACAGTAGTCAAGCCGGGAGGTAACTAGACTGTGAATAAGAGTGGTGGTAGATTGAGTGGTGAGAAAGGAACGAAGCCTATTGATATTTCGAAGGTGAAAGTATGCAGCCCGAGTAACATTATTTACATGTGAGGTAAAAGAAAGGGTACTATCAAAGATGACACCAAGACTCTTAACCTGAGATGAGGGAGCTATGAGAGATTCATCAATGGAAATAAGAAAATTCGAAAATTTGTTAAGCACAGTTTTTGTGCCTATAATGAGAAATTCTGTTTTATTGCTATTTAGTTTAAGAAAGTTTGCTGAAAACCATGATTTTATGTCAATGAGACAATCAGAAAGAGCAGATGGAGGGAGTTTGGAATGTGATTTTGTGGAAAGGTAGAGCTGGGTGTCATCCGCATAGCAATGAAACTTAACCTGATGTTTATGAAAAATATGTCCAAGGGGTAAAAGGTAAGTAATAAATAACAAAGGGCCAAGAACAGAGCCCTGGGGAACACCAGAGGTAACGGAAACTACAGAAGAGGTGAATGATTTTAGTTGAACAAACTGTGTGCGATCAGAGAGATATGAATGAAACCATTTCAGAGGCGTGTTGGTGATGCCAATAGTGGAAAGCCTGTCTAAAAGAATATCGTGGGAAATTGTATCAAAAGCTGCACTCAGATCAAGGAGAAGGAGGATGGATAGTAAACCAGAATCAGCTGCTATAAGCAAATCGTTTGTGACTTTTAATAGAGCTGTTTCAGTGCTATGAAATGGGCGAAAACCAGATTGGAATTGTTCATATAGATTATTGCCAGACAAGTGGATATGAAGTTGAGCAGCAACAACTTTTTCCAAAATTTTAGAAATGAAAGGAAGATTAGAAATAGGACGAAAATGATTAAGGTTGTTGGTGTCCAAACCTGGTTTCTTTAGAATTGGAGTTACAGCAGCTGTTTTGAAAAGAGAAGGAACAACCCCAGTGGTAAGGGAAGAATAAATAATATCCATAATAAAATGGGACAGAGAGGAAGCAGTAGCCTTAACAAGGACAGTTGGTAAAGGATCAAGAACACAGGTTGAAGATTTAGATTGATGAATAAGTTTTAAGATATCATCAATTGTGGCCAGAATAAACTCAGAGAACAATTGTGTAGGAACAGGTAGAACTGAGACACATGGAGTAGAAACAGGAGTGGCCATAAGTTGACGATGAATGCCTTCAATTTTTGAGGTAAAGAATGATGCTAAAGTATTGCAGAAATCAGATGAGTACAAATGAGAGGGAAGTGAGTCGGGGGGTGTTGTAAAATTTTTCAATAAGGAAAAAAGAAGCCTTGAATTCCCTTCATTAGAACCGATTAAGCCAGAATAGTATGTAGATTTAGCTTTAGCAATAGTGTCTTTATAGTGAGACATATGTTCTGAGTACATTTCCTTGTGGACAGTAAGGCCAGTTCTTCTGAAAAGTCTCTCAAGCTGTCGTCCTTTTGCTTTTAATTGCCTGAGAAAAGGAGTGAACCAGGGTGCAATAACAGTAAATGAAACAGTCCTAGTATTAACTGGAGCAAAAGTATTCAACAAATTATGGAGACTATTATTGTACTGAGAGACCAAATTGTCTGGAGTGGAACAGCTGTCAGCCCTAGGAAGACTTGCAATGCTTAAAGACAAGTTGTCCAAATTAACGTCCTTGATTTTCCGGAATGATATAATACGTGAAGATTTTGATTTGAGGAGAGGAAGATCAACATTAAAGGACAGTAACAGATGATCAGTACATGGAAAAAAGTCTGCATTGAGGTTGCCTGGAGAGACACCTGAACAACAGATTAAATCCAAAGTATGTCCTTTAATATGCGTGGGAAAATTCACATGTTGCTGCAGTCCGAAGCTATCCAGACAAGATGTAAATTCTTTAGCAAGGTTGTTGTGAACATCATCCATGTGAATATTGAAATCCCCCACAAGAATTATATTTGGTGAAAGAGTAGTTATTTCATTCAAAAAAGCAGCAAATTCAGGGATAAAATCCTTGTTAAATTTTGGTGGTCGATATACAGTGCTGATAATAGTTGGAGTAGATCCAGAGAGCCGACAAACTGCAGCCTCAAATGAGTGGGAGACAGAAACATTCACTGACCTCAGTCTCCACTTCTCACGGTAGATTATCGCCAGACCTCCTCCTCGACCAGAATCACGTGGTTGAGAGATGTAAACAAACCCTGGCGGAATGGCGTCATTGAGTGCAATAAAGTCATTTTGTTGCTGCCATGTTTCGGTCAAACAGAGAAAATCAATCTTGCGATTTGCAAGAAGATCCTGCACAAGATGCCCTTTACTCGTAAGAGAGCGGATGTTAAGAAGACCGAAACTGACAGTGCTGTTGTTGCTTGGTCTGGTAGCCGAGTTAGCCGAGTTAGCCAGGTTCACCAGCACACGCTGACCGGCGCGGCGACCGGCGTTCCTTGGTGGGCGTCGAACAGCTGACCATAATGACTTTATATCACTTGATTTATTAAACCAGAAGTTCCGCCGAGAGCCACGATGAATATATTTCCGCCTAGGCAGATATAAGATGTCCGGATGAGCAAGCAGTACAGGAGGGATTGAGTCATATAAACACGGACGGAAACTCAAAAGTTCAGCAGCAGAGTATTGAAACAGTACTGCGGACTATACAAGATGCAGTACAGTCCAGGCAAGTACAAGCCATAAGCAATAGATCCTCATTGTAGTCTATGCAGTGTATATGATGTTAATTATTGTTATCGGGGAGAGCAGCGGCAGCCAAGACGCGCCAGCGTTCACTCAGA